>NW_021256632.1:34473-35355 GCF_002162155.2 Triticum dicoccoides | reverse complement strand
GTTCATTACTCGTGGAAATCACTCCGGGACCACAAAACAGTGAGTAATAGTCCACGAAACGGGCCAGAATCGGCCAAAACTGTAAGTGTTGATGACCGACATGTAAGCACACCTTGGGGTTTAACAAGAACGAAAATCGCTTTGGGACCCCAAAACAATGAGTAATAGTCCATAAAACGGGTCAGAATCGACAAAAACCGCGAGTGTTGATGACCGACACGTAAATGCACCCCAGGGTTTGTTAATCATGGAAATCACTCCGAGACCCAAACAGTGAGTAATAGCCCACGAAACGGCCCAGAATCGACTAAAACTGTAAGTGTTGATGACCGACACGTAAATGCAACCGAGGGTTCGTTACTCATGGAAATCACTCCGGGACCCCAAAACAGTGAGTAAATAGTCCACGAAACGGGCCAGAATCGGCCAAAACTGTGAGTGTTGATGACCGACACGTAAGCGCACCTTGGGTTCAACAAGAATGGAAATCACTTTGGGACCCAAAAACGGTGAGTAATAGTCCACGAAACGGGTCAGAATCGACAAAAACCGAGAGTGTTGATGACCGACACGTAAACGCACCCCAGGGTTCGTTAATCGTGGAAATCACTCCGGGACCCCAAATCAGTGAGTAAATAGTCCACGAAACGGGCCAGAATCGGCCAAAACTGTGAGTGTTGATGACCGACATGTAAGTGCACCTTGGGGTTCAACAAGAATGGAAATCACTTTCGAACCCCAAAACGGTGACTAATAGTCCACGAAACAGGTCGGAATCGACAAAAACCGCGAGTGTTGATGACCGACACGTAATCGCACTCCAGGGTTCGTTAATCGTGCAAATCACTCCGGGACCCCAAAACAGTGAGTTAGTCCACGAAA
>NW_021256632.1:31460-32495 GCF_002162155.2 Triticum dicoccoides | reverse complement strand
CGTGGAAATCACTCCGGGACCCCAAATCAGTGAGTAATAGTCCATGAAACGGGTCAGAAACGGCAAAACTGCGAGTGTTGATGACCGACACATAAACGCACCCCAGGGTTCATTACTCGTGGAAATCACTCCGGGACCACAAAACAGTGAGTAATAGTCCACGAAACGGGCCAGAATCGGCCAAAACTGTAAGTGTTGATGACCGACATGTAAGCACACCTTGGGGTTTAACAAGAACGAAAATCGCTTTGGGACCCCAAAACAATGAGTAATAGTCCATAAAACGGGTCAGAATCGACAAAAACCGCGAGTGTTGATGACCGACACGTAAATGCACCCCAGGGTTTGTTAATCATGGAAATCACTCCGAGACCCAAACAGTGAGTAATAGCCCACGAAACGGGCCAGAATCGACTAAAACTGTAAGTGTTGATGACCGACACGTAAGCGCACCTTGGGGTTCAAAAACTATGGAAATCGCTTTGGGGCCCCGAAACGGTGAATAATAGTCCACGAAACGGCTCAGGATCGCCCAAAACTGCGAGCGTTGATGATTGATGACCGACACGTAAACGCACCCCAGGGTTTGTTACTCTTGGAAATAACTCCGGGACCCCAAATTGGTGAGTAATATTCCATGAAACAGGCCAGAATCGGCCAAAACTGTGAGTGTTGATGACCAACACATGAGCACACCTTGGGGTTCAACAAGAATGGAAATCACTTTCGGACCCCAAAACGGTGAGTAATAGTCCACGAAACGGGTCGGAATTGACAAAAACCGCGAATGTTGATGACCGACACGTAAATGCACCCCAGGGTTCGTTACTCGTGGAAATCACTCCGGGACCCTAAAACAATGAGTAATAGTCCACGAAACGGGCTAGAATCGGCCAAAACTGTGAGTGTTGATGACCGACACGTAAGCACACCTTGGGGTTTAACAAGAACGAAAATCACTTTGGGACCCCAAAACAGTGAGTAATAGTCCACGAAACGGGTCAGAATCGACAAAAACCGCGAGTGTTGATGACC
>NW_021256632.1:30648-31450 GCF_002162155.2 Triticum dicoccoides | reverse complement strand
GAAACGGGCTAGAATCGGCCAAAACTGTGAGTGTTGATTACCGACACGTAAGCACACCTTGGGGTTTAACAAGAACGAAAATCACTTTGGGACCCCAAAACAGTGAGTAATAGTCCACGAAACGGGTCAGAATCGACAAAAACCGCGAGTGTTGATGACCGACACGTAAACGCAACCCAGGGTTCGTTAATCATGGAAATCACTCCGGGACCCAAACAGTGAGTAATAGCCCACGAAACGGGCCAGAATCGGCTAAACCTGCGAGTGTTGATGACCGACACGTAAGCGCACCTTGGGGTTCGACAACTATGGAAATCGCTTTGGGGCCCCAAAACGGTGAGTAATAGTCCACGAAATGGGTCAGAATCGACAAAAAACGCGAGTGTGGATGAACGACACGTAAAAGCACCCCAGGGTTCGTTAATCATGAAAATCACTCCGGGGCCCCAAAGAGTGAGTAATAGCCCACGAAACGGGCCAGAATCGGCCAAAACTGTGAGTGTTGATGACCGACACATAAGCGCACCTTAGGGTTCAACAACTATGGAAATCGCTTTCGGACCCCAAAACGGTGAGTAATAGTCCACGAAACGGGTCAGAATCGCCAAAATTACGAGTCTTGATGACCGACACGTAAATGCAACCGAGGGTTCGTTACTCGTGGAAATCACTCCGGGACCCCAAAACAGTGAGTAAATAGTCCACGAAACGGGCCAGAATCGGCCAAAACTGTGAGTGTTGATGACCGACACGTAAGCGCACCTTGGGGTTCAACAAGAATGGAAATCACTTTGGGACCCCA
>NW_021256632.1:27180-28112 GCF_002162155.2 Triticum dicoccoides | reverse complement strand
GGGTCAGAATCGACAAAAACCGAGAGTGTTGATGACCGACACATAAACGCACCCCAGGGTTCATTACTCGTGGAAATCACTCCGGGACCACAAAACAGTGAGTAATAGTCCACGAAACGGGCCAGAATCGGCCAAAACTGTAAGTGTTGATGACCGACACGTAAGCACACCTTGGGGTTTAACAAGAACGAAAATCGCTTTGGGACCCCAAAACAATGAGTAATAGTCCATAAAACGGGTCAGAATCGACAAAAACCGCGAGTGTTGATGACCGACACGTAAATGCACCCCAGGGTTTGTTAATCATGGAAATCACTCCGAGACCCAAACAGTGAGTAATAGCCCACGAAACGGGCTAGAATCGACTAAAACTGTAAGTGTTGATGACCGACACGTAAGCGCACCTTGGGGTTCAACAACTATGGAAATCGCTTTGGGGCCCCGAAACGGTGAATAATAGTCCACGAAACGGCTCAGGATCGCCCAAAACTGCGAGCGTTGATGATTGATGACCGACACGTAAACGCACCCCAGGGTTTGTTACTCTTGGAAATAAGTCCGGGACCCCAAATTGGTGAGTAATATTCCATGAAACAGGCCAGAATCGGCCAAAACTGTGAGTGTTGATGACCAACACATGAGCACACCTTGGGGTTCAACAAGAATGGAAATCACTTTCGGACCCCAAAACGGTGAGTAATAGTCCACGAAACGGGTCGGAATTGACAAAAACCGCAAATGTTGATGACCGACACGTAAATGCACCCCAGGGTTCGTTACTCGTGGAAATCACTCCGGGACCCTAAAACAATCCACGAAACGGGCTAGAATCGGCCAAAACTGTGAGTGTTGATGACCGACACGTAAGCACACCTTGGGGTTTAACAAGAACGAAAATCACTTTGGGACCCCAAAACAGTGAGTAATAGTCC
>NW_021256632.1:20739-21995 GCF_002162155.2 Triticum dicoccoides | reverse complement strand
GGAAATCACTCCGGGACCCCAAATCAGTGAGTAATAGTCCATGAAACGGGTCAGAAACGGCAAAACTGCGAGTGTTGATGACCAAAACATAAACGCACCCCAGGGTTCATTACTCGTGGAAATCACTCCGGGACCACAAAACAGTGAGTAATAGTCCACGAAACGGGCCAGAATCGGCCAAAACTGTGAGTGTTGTTGACCGACACGTAAGCACACCTTGGGGTTTAACAAGAATGAAAATCGCTTTGGGACCCCAAAACAATGAGTAATAGTCCATGAAACGGGTCAGAATCGACAAAAACCGCGAGTGTTGATGACCGACACATAAACGCACCCCAGGGTTTGTTAATCATGGAAATCACTCCGAGACCCAAACAGTGAGTAATAGCCAACGAAACGGGCCAGAATCGACTAAAACTGTAAGTGTTGATGACCGACACGTAAGCGCACCTTGGGGTTCAACAACTATGGAAATCGCTTTGGGGCCCCGAAACGGTGAATAATAGTCCACGAAACGGCTCAGGATCGCCCAAAACTGCGAGCGTTGATGATTGATGGCCGACACGTAAACGCACCCCAGGGTTTGTTACTCTTGGAAATAACTCCGGGACCCCAAAATAGTGCGTAATATTTCATGAAACGGGCCAGAATCGGCCAAAACTGTGAGTGTTGATGACCAACACATGAGGACACCTTGGGGTTCAACAAGAATGGAAATCACTTTCGGACCCCAAAACGGTGAGTAATAGTCCACTAAACGGGTCGGAATTGACAAAAACCGCGAATGTTGATGACCGACACGTAAACGCACCCCAGGGTTCGTTACTCGTGGAAATCACTCCGGGACCCTAAACCAGTGAGTAATAGTCCACGAAACGGGCTAGAATCGGCCAAAACTGTGAGTGTTGATTACCGACACGTAAGCACACCTTGGGGTTTAACAAGAACGAAAATCACTTTGGGACCCCAAAACAGTGAGTAATAGTCCACGAAACGGGTCAGAATCGACAAAAACCGCGAGTGTTGATGACCGACACGTAAACGCAACCCAGGGTTCGTTAATCATGGAAATCACTCCGGGACCCAAACAGTGAGTAATAGCCCACGAAACGGGCCAGAATCGGCTAAACCTGCGAGTGTTGATGACCGACACGTAAGCGCACCTTGGGGTTCGACAACTATGGAAATCGCTTTGGGGCCCCAAAACGGTGAGTAATAGTCCACGAAATGGGTCAGAATCGACAAAAAACGCGAGT
>NW_021256632.1:18306-18729 GCF_002162155.2 Triticum dicoccoides | reverse complement strand
CTATGGAAATCGCTTTCGGACCCCAAAACGGTGAGTAATAGTCCACGAAACGGGTCAGAATCGGCCAAAACTACGAGTCTTGATGACCGACACGTAAATGCACCCGAGGGTTCGTTACTCGTGGAAATCACTCCGGGACTCCAAAAAAGTGAGTAAATAGTCCACGAAACGGGCCAGAATCGGCCAAAACTGTGAGTGTTGATGACCGACAGTAAGCGCACCTTGGGGTTCAACAAGAATGGAAATCACTTTGGGACCCCAAAACAGTGAGTAATAGTCCACGAAACGGGTCAGAATCGACAAAAACCGAGAGTGTTGATGACCGACACGTAAATGCACCCCAGGGTTCGTTAATCGTGGAAATCACTCCGGGACCCCAAATCAGTGAGTAATAGTCCATGAAACGGGTCAGAAACGGCAAAA
>NW_021256632.1:16939-17978 GCF_002162155.2 Triticum dicoccoides | reverse complement strand
CTTTGGGACCCCAAAACAATGAGTAATAGTCCATAAAACGGGTCAGAATCGACAAAAACCGCGAGTGTTGATGACCGACACGTAAACGCACCCCAGGGTTTGTTAATCATGGAAATCACTCCGAGACCCAAACAGTGAGTAATAGCCCACGAAACGGGCCAGAATCGACTAAAACTGTAAGTGTTGATGACCGACACGTAAGCGCACCTTGGGGTTCAACAACTATGGAAATCGCTTTGGGGCCCCGAAACGGTGAATAATAGTCCACGAAACGGCTCAGGATCGCCCAAAACTGCGAGCGTTGATGATTGATGGCCGACACATAAACGCACCCCAGGGTTTGTTACTCTTGGAAATAACTCCGGAACCCCAAAATAGTGCGTAATATTTCATGAAACGGGCCAGAATCGGCCAAAACTGTGAGTGTTGATGACCAACACATGAGCACACCTTGGGGTTCAACAAGAATGGAAATCACTTTCGGACCCCAAAACGGTGAGTAATAGTCCACTAAACGGGTCGGAATTGACAAAAACCGCGAATGTTGATGACCGTCACGTAAACGCACCCCAGGGTTCGTTACTCGTGGAAATCACTCCGGGACCCTAAAACAGTGAGTAATAGTCCACGAAACGGGCTAGAATCGGCCAAAACTGTGAGTGTTGATTACCGACACGTAAGCACACCTTGGGGTTTAACAAGAACGAAAATCACTTTGGGACCCCAAAACAGTGAGTAATAGTCCACGAAACGGGTCAGAATCGACAAAAACCGCGAATGTTGATGACCGACACGTAAACGCAACCCAGGGTTCGTTAATCATGGAAATCACTCCGGGACCCAAACAGTGAGTAATAGCCCACGAAACGGGCCAGAATCGGCCAAAACTGTGAGTGTTGATGACCGACACGTAAGCGCACCTTAGGGTTCAACAACTATGGAAATCGCTTTCGGACCCCAAAACGGTGAGTAGTAGTCCACGAAACGGGTCCGAATCGGCCAAAACTACGAGTCTTGATGACCGACACGTAAATGCAAC
>NW_021256632.1:14856-16092 GCF_002162155.2 Triticum dicoccoides | reverse complement strand
AAGAATGGAAATCACTTTCGAACCCCAAAACGGTGAGTAATAGTCCACGAAACAGGTCGGAATCAACAAAAACCGCGAGTGTTGATGACCGACACGTAAACGCACCCCAGGGTTCGTTAATCGTGCAAATCACTCCGGGACCCCAAAACAGTGAGTTAGTCCACGAAACGGGCCAGAATCGGCCAAATCTGCGAGTGTTGATGACCGACACGTAAGCGCACCTTGGGGTTCAACAACTATGGAAATCGCTTTCGGACCCCAAAACGGTGAGTAATAGTCCACGAAACGGGTCAGAATCGGCCAAAACTACGAGTCTTGATGACCGACACGTAAATGCACCCGAGGGTTCGTTACTCGTGGAAATCACTCCGGGACCCCAAAAAAGTGAGTAAATAGTCCACGAATCGGGCCAGAATCGGCCAAAACTGTGAGTGTTGATGACCGACAGTAAGCGCACCTTGGGGTTCAACAAGAATGGAAATCTCTTTGGGACCCCAAAACGGTGAGTAATAATCCACGAAACGGGTCAGAATGGACAAAAACCGAGAGTGTTGATGACCGACACGTAAACGCACCCCAGGGTTCGTTAATCGGGGAAATCACTCCGGGACCCCAAATCAGTGAGTAATAGTCCATGAAACGGGTCAGAAACGGCAAAACTGCGAGTGTTGATGACCGACACATAAACGCACCCCAGGGTTCGTTAGTCGTGGAAATCACTCCGGGACCACAAAACAGTGACTAATAGTCCACGAAATGGGCCAGAATCGGCCAAAACTGTGAGTGTTGATGACCGACACGTAAGCACACTTGTGGTTTAACAAGAACGAAAATCGCTTTGGGACCCCAAAACAATGAGTAATAGTCCATGAAACGGGTCAGAATCGACAAAAACCGCGAGTGTTGATGACCGACACGTAAACGCACCCCAGGGTTTGTTAATCATGGAAATCACTCCGGGACCCAAACAGTGAGTAATAGCCCACGAAACGGGCCAGAATCGACTAAAACTGCAAGTGTTGATGACCGACTCGTAAGCGCACCTTGGGGTTCAACAACTATGGAAATCGCTTTGTCAAAACAGTGAATAATAGTCCACGAAACGGCTCAGGATCGTCCAAAACTGCGAGCGTTGATGACCGACACGTAAACGCACCCCAGGGTTTGTTACTCATGGAAATAACTCCGGGACCCCAAAACAGTGAGTAATATTCCATGAAACTGGCCAGAATCGGC
>NW_021256632.1:13096-14071 GCF_002162155.2 Triticum dicoccoides | reverse complement strand
GCACCCCAGGGTTCGTTACTCGTGGAAATCACTCCGGGACCCTAAAACAGTGAGTAATAGTCCACGAAACGGGCTAGAATCGGCCAAAACTGTGAGTGTTGATTACCGACACGTAAGCACACCTTGGGGTTTAACAAGAACGAAAATCACTTTGGGACCCCAAAACAGTGAGTAATAGTCCACGAAACGGGTCAGAATCGACAAAAACCGCGAGTGTTGATGACCGACACGTAAACGCAACCCAGGGTTCGTTAATCATGGAAATCACTCCGGGACCCAAACAGTGAGTAATAGCCCACGAAACGGGCCAGAATCGGCTAAACCTGCAAGTGTTGATGACCGACACGTAAGCGCACCTTGGGGTTCAACAACTATGGAAATCGCTTTGGGGCCCCGAAACGGTGAATAATAGTCCACGAAACGGCTCAGGATCGCCCAAAACTGCGAGCGTTGATGATTGATGGCCGACACATAAACGCACCCCAGGGTTTGTTACTCTTGGAAATAACTCCGGGACCCCAAAATAGTGCGTAATATTCCATGAAACGGGCCAGAATCGGCCAAAACTGTGAGTGTTGATGACCAACACATGAGCACACCTTGTGGTTCAACAAGAATGGAAATCACTTTCGGACCCCAAAACGGTGAGTAATAGTCCACTAAACGGGTCGGAATTGACAAAAACCGCGAATGTTGATGACCGACACCTAAACGCACCCCAGGGTTCGTTACTCATGGAAATCACTCCGGGACCCTAAAACAGTGAGTAATAGTCCACGAAACGGGCTAGAATCGGCCAAAACTGTGAGTGTTGATTACCGACACGTAAGCACACCTTGGGGTTTAACAAGAATGAAAATCGCTTTGGGACCCCAAAACGGTGAGTAATAGTCCACGAAACGGGTCAGAATCGACAAAAACCGAGAGTGTTGATGACCGACACGTAAACGCACCCCAGGGTTCGTTAATCGTGGA
>NW_021256632.1:12097-13086 GCF_002162155.2 Triticum dicoccoides | reverse complement strand
GGGACCCCAAATCAGTGAGTAATAGTCCATGAAACGGGTCAGAAACGGCAAAACTGCGAGTGTTGATGACCGACACATAAACGCACCCCAGGGTTCATTACTCGTGGAAATCACTCCGGGACCACAAAACAGTGAGTAATAGTCCACGAAACGGGCCAGAATCGGCCAAAACTGTAATTGTTGATGACCGACACGTAAGCACACCTTGGGGTTTAACAAGAACGAAAATCGCTTTGGGACCCCAAAACAATGAGTAATAGTCCATAAAACGGGTCAGAATCGACAAAAACCGCGAGTGTTGATGACCGACACGTAAATGCACCCCAGGGTTTGTTAATCATGGAAATCACTCCGAGACCCAAACAGTGAGTAATAGCCCACGAAACGGGCCAGAATCGACTAAAACTGTAAGTGTTGATGACCGACACGTAAGCGCACCTTGGGGTTCAACAACTATGGAAATCGCTTTGGGGCCCCGAAACGGTGAATAATAGTCCACGAAACGGCTCAGGATCGCCCAAAACTGCGAGCGTTGATGATTGATGACCGACACGTAAACGCACCCCAGGGTTTGTTACTCTTGGAAATAACTCCGGGACCCCAAAATGGTGAGTAATATTCCATGAAACGGGCCAGAATCGGCCAAAACTGTGAGTGTTGATGACCAACACATGAGCACACCTTGGGGTTCAACAAGAATGGAAATCACTTTCGGACCCCAAAACGGTGAGTAATAGTCCACGAAACGGGTCGGAATTGACAAAAACCGCGAATGTTGATGACCGACACGTAAATGCACCCCAGGGTTCGTTACTCGTGGAAATCACTCCGGGACCCTAAAACAATGAGTAATAGTCCACGAAACGGGCTAGAATCGGCCAAAACTGTGAGTGTTGCTAACCGACACGTAAGCACACCTTGGGGTTTAACAAGAACGAAAATCACTTTGGGACCCCAAAACAGTGAGTAATAGTCCACAAAACGGGTCA
>NW_021256632.1:10699-12087 GCF_002162155.2 Triticum dicoccoides | reverse complement strand
TGATGACTGACACGTAAGCGCACCTTGGGGTTCAATAAGAATGGAAATCACTTTGGGACCCCAAAACGGTGAGTAATAGTCCGCGAAACAGGTCAGAATCGACAAAAACCGAGAGTGTTGATGACCGACACGTAAACGCACCCCAGGGTTCGTTAATCGTGGAAATCACTCCGGGACCCCAAATCAGTGAGTAATAGTCCATGAAACGGGTCAGAAACGGCAAAACTGCGAGTGTTGATGACCGAAACATAAACGCACCCCAGGGTTCATTACTCGTGGAAATCACTCCGGGACCACAAAACAGTGAGTAATAGTCCACGAAACGGGCCAGAATCGGCCAAAACTGTGAGTGTTGATGACCGACACGTAAGCACACCTTGGGGTTTAACAAGAATGAAAATCGCTTTGGGACCCCAAAACAATGAGTAATAGTCCATGAAACGGGTCAGAATCGACAAAAACCGCGAGTGTTGATGACCGACACGTAAACGCACCCCAGGGTTTGTTAATCATGGAAATCACTCCGAGACCCAAACAGTGAGTAATAGCCCACGAAATGGGCCAGAATCGACTAAAACTGTAAGTGTTGATGACCGACACGTAAGTGCACCTTGGGGTTCAACAACTATGGAAATCGCTTTGGGGCCCCGAAACGGTGAATAATAGTCCACGAAACGGCTCAGGATCGCCCAAAACTGCGAGCGTTGATGATTGATGGCCGACACGTAAACGCACCCCAGGGTTTGTTACTCTTGGAAATAACTCCGGGACCCCAAAATAGTGCGTAATATTCAATGAAACGGGCCAGAATCGGCCAAAACTGTGAGTGTTGATGACCAACACATGAGCACACCTTGGGGTTCAACAAGAATGGAAATCACTTTCGGACCCCAAAACGGTGAGTAATAGTCCACTAAATGGGTCGGAATTGACAAAAACCGCGAATGTTGATGACCGACACGTAAACGCACCCCAGGGTTCGTTACTCGTGGAAATCACTCCGGGACCCTAAAACAGTGAGTAATAGTCCACGAAACGGGCTAGAATCGGCCAAAACTGTGAGTGTTGATTACCGACACGTAAGCACACCTTGGGGTTTAACAAGAACGAAAATTACTTTGGGACCCCAAAACAGTGAGTAATAGTCCACGAAACGGGTCAGAATCGACAAAAACCGAGAGTGTTGATGACCGACACGTAAACGCAACCCAGGGTTCGTTAATCATGGAAATCACTCCGGGACCCAAACAGTGAGTAATAGCCCACGAAACGGGCCAGAATCGGCTAAACCTGCGAGTGTTAATGACCGACACGTAAGCACACCTTGGGGTTCGACAACTATGGAAATCGCTTTGGGGCCCCAAAACGGTGAGTAATAGTCCACGAAA
>NW_021256632.1:9224-10689 GCF_002162155.2 Triticum dicoccoides | reverse complement strand
ACCTTGGGGTTCAACAAGAATGGAAATCACTTTCGAACCCCAAAACGGTGAGTAATAGTCCACGAAACAGGTCGGAATCGACAAAAACCGTGAGTGTTGATGACCGACACGTAAACGAACCCCAGGGTTCGTTAATCGTGCAAATCACTCCGGGACCCCAAAACAGTGAGTTAGTCCACGAAACGGGCCAGAATCGGCCAAAACTGCGAGTGTTGATGACCGACACGTAAGCGCACCTTTGGGTTCAACAACTATGGAAATCGCTTTCGGACCCCAAAACGGTGAGTAATAGTCCACGAAACGGGTCAGAATCGGCCAAAACTACGAGTCTTGATGACCGACACGTAAATGCACCCGAGGGTTCGTTACTCATGGAAATCACTCCGGGACTCCAAAAAAGTGAGTAAATAGTCCACGAAACGGGCCAGAATCGGCCAAAACTATGAGTGTTGATGACCGACAGTAAGCGCACCTTGGGGTTCAACAAAAATGGAAATCACTTTGGGACCCCAAAACGGTGAGTAATAGTCCACGAAACGGGTCAGAATCGACAAAAACCGAGAGTGTTGATGACCGACACGTAAATGCACCCCAGGGGTCGTTAATCGTGGAAATCACTCCGGGACCCCAAATCAGTGAGTAATAGTCCATGAAACGGGTCAGAAACGGCAAAACTGCGAGTGTTGATGACCGACACATAAACGCACCCCAGGGTTCGTTAGTCGTGGAAATCACTCCGGGACCACAAAACAGTGAGTAATAGTCCACGAAATGGGCCAAAATCGGCCAAAACTGTGAGTGTTGATGACCGACACGTAAGCACGCTTGGGGTTTAACAAGAACGAAAATCGCTTTGGGACCCCAAAACAATGAGTAATAGTCCACGAAACGGGTCAGAATCGACAAAAACCGCGAGTGTTGATGACCGACACGTAAACGCACCCCAGGGTTTGTTAATCATGGAAATCACTCCGGGACCCAAACAGTGAGTAATAGCCCACGAAACGGGCCAGAATCGACTAAAACTGCAAGTGTTGATGACCGACACGTAAGCGCACCTTGGGGTTCAACAACTATGGAAATCGCTTTGTCAAAACGGTGAATAATAGTCCACGAAACGGCTCAGGATCGTCCAAAACTGCGAGCGTTGATGACCGACACGTAAACGCACCCAGGGTTTGTTACTCTTGGAAATAACTCCGGGACCCCAAAACAGTGAGTAATATTCCATGAAACGGGCCAGAATCGGCCAAAACTGTGAGTGTTGATGACCAACACATGAGCGCACCTTGGGGTTCAACAAGAATGGAAATCACTTTCGGACCCCAAAACGGTGAGTAATAGTCCACGAAACGGGTCAGAATCGACAAAAACCGAGAGTGTTGATGACCGACACGTAAACGCACCCCAGGGTTCGTTAATCATGGAAATCACTCCGGGACCCCAAATCAGTGAGTAATAGTCC
>NW_021256632.1:6620-7509 GCF_002162155.2 Triticum dicoccoides | reverse complement strand
ATCGCTTTGGGACCCAAAAACGGTGAGTAATAGTCCACGAAACGGGTCAGAATCGACAAAAATCGCGAGTGTTGATGACCGACACGTAAACGCCCCAGGGGTCGTTAATCGTGAAAATCACTTTGGGACCCCAAATAGTGAGTAATACCCATGAAACGGGCCAGAATCGGCCAAAACTGAGAGTGTTGATGACCGACATGTAAGCGCACCTTATGGTTCAACAACTATAGAAATCGCTTTGGGGCCACAAAACGATGAGTAATAGTCCACGAAACGGGTCAGAATCGGCCAAAATTGCGAGTGTTGATGACCGACACGTAAACGCACCACTGGGTTCGTTACTCGTGGAAATCACTCCGGGACCCCAAAACAGTGAGTAATAGTCCACGAAACGGGCCAGAATGGCCAAAACTGTGAGTGTTGATGACCAACACGTAAGCGCACCTTGGGGTTCAACAAGAATGGAAATCACTTTCGAACCACAAAACGGTGAGTAATAGTCCACGAAACTGGTCGGAATCGACAAAAACCGTGAGTGTTGATGACCGACACGTAAACGAACCCCAGGGTTCGTTAATCGTGCAAATCACTCCGGGACCCCAAAACAGTGAGTTAGTCCACGAAACGGGCCAGAATCGGCCAAAACTGCGAGTGTTGATGACCGACACGTAAGCGCACCTTTGGGTTCAACAACTATGGAAATCGCTTTCGGACCCCAAAACGGTGAGTAATAGTCCACGAAACGGGTCAGAATCGGCCAAAACAACGAGTCTTGATGACCGACACGTAAATGCACCCGAGGGTTCGTTACTCGTGGAAATCACTCCGGGACTCCAAAAAAGTGAGTAAATAGTCCACGAAACGGGCCAGAATCGGCCAAAACTGTGAG
>NW_021256632.1:5894-6589 GCF_002162155.2 Triticum dicoccoides | reverse complement strand
GAGTCTTGATGACCGACACGTAAATGCACCCGAGGGTTCGTTACTCGTGGAAATCACTCCGGGACCCCAAAAAAGTGAGTAAATAGTCCACGAAACGGGCCAGAATCGGCCAAAACTGTGAGTGTTGATGACCGACAGTAAGCGCACCTTGGGGTTCAACAAGAATGGAAATCACTTTGGGACCCCAAAACGGTGAGTAATAGTCCACGAAACGGGTCAGAATCGACAAAAACCGAGAGTGTTGATGACCGACACGTAAATGCACCCCAGGGTTCATTAATCGTGGAAATCACTCCGGGACCCCAAATCAGTGAGTAATAGTCCATGAAACGGGTCAGAAACGGCAAAACTGCGAGTGTTGATGACCGACACATAAACGAACCCCTGGGTTCGTTAGTCGTGGAAATCACTCCGGGACCACAAAACAGTGAGTAATAGTCCACGAAACGGGCCAGAATCGGCCAAAACTGTGAGTGTCGATGACCGACACGTAAGCACACTTGGGGTTTAACAAGAACGAAAATCGCTTTGGGACCCCAAAACAATGAGTAATAGTCCACGAAACGGGTCAAAATCGACAAAAACCGCGAGTGTTGATGACCGACACGTAAACGCACCCCAGGGTTTGTTAATCATGGAAATCACTCCGGGACCCAAACAGTGAGTAATAGCCCACGAAACGGGCCAGAATCGAC
>NW_021256632.1:0-3983 GCF_002162155.2 Triticum dicoccoides | reverse complement strand
GTGAGTAATAGTCCACGAAACGGGTCAGAATCGACAAAAACCGAGAGTGTTGATGACCGACACGTAAATGCACCCCAGGGTTCGTTAATCGTGGAAATCACTCCGGGACCCCAAATCAGTGAGTAATAGTCCATGAAACGGGTCAGAAACGGCAAAAATGCGAGTGTTGATGACCGACACATAAACGCACCCCAGGGTTCGTTAGTCGTGGAAATCACTCCGGGACCACAAAACAGTGAGTAATAGTCCACGAAACGGGCCAGAATCGGCCAAAACTGTGAGTGTTGATGACCGACACGTAAGCACGCTTGGGGTTTAACAAGAACGAAAATCGCTTTGGGACCCCAAAACAATGAGTAATAGTCCACGAAACGGGTCAGAATCGACAAAAACCGCGAGTGTTGATGACCGACACGTAAACGCACCCCAGGGTTTGTTAATCATGGAAATCACTCCGGGACCCAAACAGTGAGTAATAGCCCACGAAACGGGCCAGAATCGACTAAAACTGCAAGTGTTGATGACCGACACGTAAGCGCACCTTGGGGTTCAACAACTATGGAAATCGCTTTGTCAAAACGGTGAATAATAGTCCACGAAACGGCTCAGGATCGTCCAAAACTGCGAGCGTTGATGACCGACACGTAAACGCACCCCAGGGTTTGTTACTCTTGGAAATAACTCCGGGACCCCAAAACAGTGAGTAATATTCCATGAAACGGGCCAGAATCGGCCAAAACTGTGAGTGTTGATGACCAACACATGAGCGCACCTTGGGGTTCAACAAGAATGGAAATCACTTTCGGACCCCAAAACGGTGAGTAATAGTCCACGAAACGAGTCAGAATCGACAAAAACCGAGAGTGTTGATGACCGACACGTAAACGCACCCCAGGGTTCGTTAATCGTGGAAATCACTCCGGGACCCCAAATCAGTGAGTAATAGTCCTCGAAACGGGCCAGAATCGGCTAAAACTGTGAGTGTTGATGACCGACACGTAAGCGCACCTTGGGGTTCAACAACTATGGAGATCGCTTTGTCAAAACGGTGAATAATAGTCCAAGAAACGGCTCAGGATCGCCCAAAACTGCGAGCGTTGATGACCGACACCTAAACGCACCCCAGGGTTTGTTACTCTTGGAAATAACTCCGGGACCCCAAAACAGTGAGTAATATTCCATGAAATGGGCCAGAATCGGCCAAAGCTGTGAGTGTTGATGACCGACACGTAAGCGCACCTTGGGGTTCAACAACTATGGAAATCGCTTTCGGACCCCAAAACGGTGAGTAATAGTCCACGAAACGGGTTAGAATCGGCCAAAACTACGAGTCTTGATGACCGACACGTAAATGCACCCGAGGGTTCGTTACTCGTGGAAATCACTCCGGGACCCCAAAACAGTGAGTAAATAGTCCACGAAACGGGCCAGAATCGTCCAAAACTGTGAGTGTTGATGACCGACACGAAAGCGCACCTTGGGGTTCAACAAGAATGGAAATCACTTTCGAACCCCAAAACGGTGAGTAATAGTCCACGAAACAGGTCGGAATCGACAAAAACCGCGAGTGTTGATGACCGACACGTAAACGCACCCCAGGGTTCGTTAATCGGGGAAATCACTCCGGGACCCCAAAACAGTGAGTTAGTCCACGAAACGGGCCAGAATCGGCCAAAACTGCGAGTGTTGATGACCGACACGTAAGCGCACCTTGGGGTTCAACAACTATGGAAATCGCTTTCGGACCCCAAAACGGTGAGTAATAGTCCACGAAACGGGTCAGAATCGGCCAAAACTATGAGTCTTGATGACCGACACGTAAATGCACCCGAGGGTTCGTTACTCGTGGAAATCACTCCGGGACCCCAAAAAAGTGAGTAAATAGTCCACGAAACGGGCCAGAATCGGCCAAAACTGTGAGTGTTGATGACCGACAGTAAGCGCACCTTGGGGTTCAACAAGAATGGAAATCACTTTGGGACCCCAAAACGGTGAGTAATAGTCCACGAAACGGGTCAGAATCGACAAAAACCGAGAGTGTTGATGACCGACACGTAAACGCCCCAGGGTTCGTTAATCGTGAAAATCACTTTGGGACCCCAAATAGTGAGTAATACCCATGAAACGGGCCAGAATCGGCCAAAACTGTGAGCGCTGATGACCGACATGTAAGCGCACCTTAGGGTTCAACAACTATTGAAATCGCTTTGGGGCCACAAAACAATGAGTAATAGTCCACGAAACGGGTCAGAATCGGCCAAAATTGCGAGTGTTGATGACCGACACGTAAACGCACCACTGGGTTCGTTACTCGTGGAAATCACTCCGGGACCCCAAAACAGTGAGTAATAGTCCACGAAACGGGCCAGAATGGCCAAAACTGTGAGTGTTGATGACCAACACGTAAGCGCACCTTGGGGTTCAACAAGAATGGAAATCACTTTCGAACCCCAAAACGGTGAGTAATAGGCCACGAAACAGGTTGGAATCAACAAAAACCGTGAGAGTTGATGACCGACACGTAAACGCACCCCACGGTTCGTTAATCGTGCAAATCACTCCGGGACCCCAAAACAGTGAGTTAGTCCATGAAACGGGCCAGAATCGGCCAAAACTGCGAGTGTTGATGACCGACACGTAAGCGCACCTTGGGGTTCAACAACTATGGAAATCGCTTTCGGACCCCAAAACGGTGAGTAATAGTCCACGAAACGGGTCAGAATCGGCCAAAACTACGAGTCTTGATGACCGACACGTAAATGCACCCGAGGGTTCGTTACTCGTGGAAATCACTCCGGGACCCCAAAACAGTGAGTAAATAGTCCACGAAACGGGCCAGAATCGGCCAAAACTATGAGTGTTGATGACCGACACGTAAGCGCACCTTGGGGTTCAACAAGAATGGAAATCACTTTGGGACCCCAAAACGGTGAGTAATAGTCCACGAAACGGGTCAGAATCGACAAAAACCGAGAGTGTTGATGACCGACACGTAAACGCACCCCAGGGTTCGTTAATCGTGGAAATCACTCCGGGACCCCAAATCAGTGAGTAAATAGTCCACGAAACGGGCCAGAATCGGCCAAAACTGTGATTGTTGATGACGACACGTAAGCGCACCTTGGGGTTCAACAAGAATGGAAATCACTTTCGAACCCCAAAATGGTGAGTAATAGTCCACGAAACAGGTCGGAATCGACAAAAACCGCGAGTGTTGATGACCGACACGTAAACGCACCCTAGGGTTCGTTAATCGTGCAAATCACTCCGGGACCCCAAAACAGTGAGTTAGTCCACGAAACAGGCCAGAATCGGCCAAAACTGCGAGTGTTGATGACCGACACGTAAGCGCATCTTGGGGTTCAACAACTATGGAAATCTCTTTCGGACCCCAAAACGGTGAGTAATAGTCCACGAAACGGGTCAGAATCGGCCAAAACTACGAGTCTTGATGACCGACACGTAAATGCACCCGAGGGTTCGTTACTCGTGGAAATCACTCTGGGACCCCAAAACAGTGAGTAAATAGTCCACGAAACGGGCCAGAATCGGCCAAAACTATGAGTGTTGATGACCGACACGTAAGCGCACCTTGGGGTTCAACAAGAATGGAAATCACTTTCGAACCCCAAAACGGTGAGTAATAGTCCACGAAACAGGTCGGAATCGACAAAAACCGCGAGTGTTGATGACCGACACGTAAACGCACCCCAGGGTTCGTTAATCGTGCAAATCACTCCGGGACCCCAAAACAGTGAGTTAGCCCACGAAACAGGCCAGAATCAGCCAAAACTGCGAGTGTTGATGACCGACACGTAAGTGCACCTTGGGGTTCAACAACTATGGAAATCGCTTTCGGACCCCAAAACGGTGAGTAATAGTCCACGAAACGGGTCAGAATCGGCCAAAACTACGAGTCTTGATGACCGACACGTAAATGCACCCGAGGGTTCGTTACTCGTGGAAATCACTCCGGGACCCCA
>NW_021256631.1:0-577 GCF_002162155.2 Triticum dicoccoides | reverse complement strand
GCCTTGGGCGGAGTGTGTGGTTGATGGGCTCTTTGAGGACCCGGATGTAGTTTCCTTATTTATTGGGGTCCTTTGTATCACTGAACATCTTTAACAGAGCTGGGTCTTTCTTGAAAGAAAAGAAAAAGATGGATCGACCATCACGGGGCCTTAAATGGAATGTTGGCAGCCATGTTTTTTGTCTTTCTGTGAAACAGATTCCAAATTTGGCATGAAGAAAAAAGGAGAAGAAACTCGCTGCCGATTCGTGTTCGTGGAGGAAAGTGCGTAAGACGTGAAGGATTGGGAACTGGCTAGTGCTACGATTCGGAACCGACTCGACCCCTCTCCCTATACTACATCACGTCACCGCATGATCGTGACTTTTTTTTGCGCGGGGACTTGGCACGGAAACGGAGAGCGTCGGAACGAACTCGACACCCTACCTCGATGTAAGCATCTCCCTCTCTCTCCCCGGCATTGCCATATTGTCACTAACTAGTCTCCGCCGGCGGTCAATGGACTATGGATTGCGTGTGTCCTCACAGGCGGGCCATACCGTCGAGCTCCTTCCATCTCGCTTCTCCTCCTTTCCCCT
>NW_021256630.1:0-863 GCF_002162155.2 Triticum dicoccoides | reverse complement strand
AGAAAACAGGAACCAGAACTAGGCACTATATTAATAGGCTAGTCCATAAAAATCATATAAAATGATATAATATATATAAATGATAATATAGCAGCATGAAACAATAAAAAATATAGATATGTTTTACACATCAACCGTCCACCGGTGCCGACGACAAACAAACCACTACACCGAGAAAACTTAAGGAAGCCGTGCCAATGAAGAAAACATAATGGTATGCAAGGCAGGCACAAGAGAAGAAGAAGACAACCTCATCATATATACAAGGACACCCCCACACACCGCAACAAACCAACATACAACCGCCCCATGAATAAATGGGCCGAAGCCACTCACTACAAGGCAAACTCGGAGCATTCTGCTGCCAACAGTCCACCCACACACCGACGACATACACGACAACAAAAACTAAGCTCGGGTTGGAGAACCGAACTCGTAGGTAGGTAGACAGGCCAATCAGTTGCTTCCTCTCTACTTGGAAGTTGTTGCACCCCCAAGTACAAGGGTTTGTAGCAAGCAACAATTTCCCTTAAGTGGCCTCTAGGTCTGTCAAACCAGCATGAGCTCAGTGCTTATAACCATGATCAATACGTGCACACAGACAAAAAATGTCTCCTTGTGCCCCCAACAATACTAGTGAGGTTGTCAATTTCACTAGGTTTGCTAGTTTCAAATGTGGAAAGAGTTGAATGAAATAAGCAAGAAAGAAAAATTAAGGAATTGAAAGGACCTTTATTGAGATTGAACAATTTATGGAAGAGAATGGACCGGGGTCCATAGGTTCACTAGAGATCTCTCTCGAAAAGAAAACATGGTGTGGTAACAAATCATATAAGGGAAATGATTAAATTGCAATATTTTTT
>NW_021256629.1:0-781 GCF_002162155.2 Triticum dicoccoides | reverse complement strand
TCCTCCGGGAGTTCCTTTCTCAGGATATACGCGGTGTACGGTATCGTCTAGTCGGGGGTGATTGCCAAAACTTCCATGATTAGGTCGACCACTGCAGGAATTTCAACTTCAGTCGGATCTGTGGCACTCTTTGGCTGCGGGGCTTCATCCGTAAAAGGATCTTCTTGGACTGATGGTGAGTGGATGTGTTCCAAAAACACATTGCTGGGGATGGCTTCTCTCTTGGAGCCTATCTTTGCCAAATCATCAGCCGCTTGATTCTTCAGTCGGGGGATATGATGAAGTTCTAACCCCTCGAATTTCTTCTCTAACTTTCTCACTACATTGCAATAGCCAGTCATAGCTGGACTTCTGACGTCCCACTCCTTCATCACCTGATTAACCACCAAATCTGAGTCGCCATAGACCATGAGGCGACGGACGCCGAGTGAAATGGCCATGCGCAACCCATATAAAAATGCTTCATATTCTGCTTCGTTATTGGAGGAATCGAAGTGAATCTGGAGAACATATCTGAGCTTATCTCCTCGGGGGGAAACCAATACTACCCCAGCGCCGGAACCATTCAGCATCTTAGATCCATCGAAGAACATGGTCTAGTGCTCCGAGTGAACTTGAGTCGGAAGTTGCTGTTTGATCCACTCGGCGACGAAATCTGCAATTGCTTGGGACTTGATAGCTTTCTTTGCCTCAAACTTGATATCTAGGGGAAGAAGTTCAATCGCCCATTTGGCCACTCGACTAGTTGCATCTCTGCTGTGCAAAATCTCTGATAGTGGAG
>NW_021256628.1:0-491 GCF_002162155.2 Triticum dicoccoides | reverse complement strand
TGGAGGTACCTGATAAACCACTCTTCTCCCCAAATGAGAGCAAGGGGGGAGAGAAAATCTGACAAGACGAGATATAACTTCTCATATGCTTCCGCGGAAACAGAGGAAATCAAATCCTCAACCAGTAAATGTAATTCAACATCAAGTTGAGAGACACCTCACTACATGCTCATCATCCAAAGCCCGGCATAAATGTGCACAAATGTGTTGGTGCCGGGACATCGAGACACCTTGACTCCATTTGTTGTAGGAAATCACAAGGAGTTAAAAAGGAATGAATATATATTATCCACAAACTTCAATAATTCTATTTGAATCATATAAACTAAAGACTACATTTGTCGACATATATTTCTTCTCAAATTGCTAAAACCTTTTGGGCCCTGAACCAAAATCCATGGTAGAGTGCCTGTTGCACTCATATTGGTTCACATAAAAGGAAGCAAGTAACGAAGAATAGCACTCGCTCTGCAAACGAGTGGTATTTACCG
>NW_021256627.1:0-2713 GCF_002162155.2 Triticum dicoccoides | reverse complement strand
GAGCTGAACTTTCACTGCAATGAGAGATAAGTGCATAGGTCAAGTTATTATTCTATAATAATAATAGTTGCACAGAAAAATAAAGGGAGAAATATTACAGCAATCCAGAGAAGTTTTGCTTCGGTGGCATGTCCATGTCATCTGAGCTTCTCTCGAACATTTCTAGAACTTTTGTTATGGTAGGGCGATATGCAGGCAATATTTGTACGCACCACAAGCCTATTAAGGTCATCTTTCTTGCGATATCCTCAATTTCTGATGTGACTTCACATGCTTTTAGTCCATCATCTTGCGCATAGTGGTCATAAATCCAATCTGGAAAATATTTTTCGCTGGATTTTGCAACAATTGATTTTACGTTTCTCCTACCTCCAACCATCTCTAGAAGCATCATTCCATAACTATAAACATCCGATTTTGTTGAAACCACTCCAAAGGTTCGCGAGTGGACTTCTGGGGCGATGAATCCAATTGTTCCTCTAGTACCAGTCATTGAAACCTTGCTCTCTTTTGTATGACACAATTTAGCTAGACCAAAATCAGCAATCTTTGGGCTAAAATATTTGTCTAGAAGGATATTTTGGGGCTTGATATCGAAATGGACGATACGTGTATTACAGCTATGGTGCAAGTATTCGAGGCCACGAGCAATCCCTATTGCTATCCCATAAAGCCTCTCCCATCCTAAAATTTCTTTGGGGTGCTCTGAATAAATGTACTTATCCAAGGAACCGTTGGGCATGTACTCATATATAAGAGCTCGCTTTGATCCCTCCAAACAAAACCCATATAAGCTAACAACATTAACATGAGAGGTTCTGCCAATGCTCATAACTTCATTAACAAACTCGTCCCCATTTCCTTTGCAGTCATGCAAGAATTTTACTGCGACCAGACTACCATCATGCAGTCTTCCTTTGAAAACAACACCATAACCTCCTTTTCCAAGCTGATCCCTGCAAGAAGATGTTATCTTCATTACCTCTGAATACATGTATCTTTTTGGAGCTAGGGATCCGTACGATACTATCATGGCCTCATAATTCTTCTCGGTGTTGCTGCTAGTCTTCTTGCAAAGGAGAAACCTTAGTCTTTTCCCTTTTTTGCGCCATACCAGGACATAAATACATGTAAAGAGCAAGGCTCCAGCGGCTGATGTCACAGCTGAGATTGAAGCAGATTTCTAAGACCATCAATAGTTTAAATTTCTCAAGTGAGAGTTGCTTGTTTTCAAGTTTTAATTCCAGAATCAATTTCCAATGATTACATAGATGATAGATTTTTAAGGTAGTATTTCAACATAGAAATCACAGCTAGTGAACTACTAATATTTAATTCATTACACATGAGAAAATGGCAAAAGTGTGAGCATACCTATTAGAATAATCTTGCTAGTCCTCTTGCTACCTGGAATATAACACATATATAACATTTATGAGTAAAAGCAATTTTATCCAACAGTACTACATTGGTTGTTTTTCAAAAGAAAATGAATAGCATCGTGTATGGATCTTCAGTATTGTGCCCATGAAGTAAAAAAATAAAAATGCATTGCATGTGAAGAACAATAGAACATGGGCTATATATCTTACTTCCTTTTGATAGAGTAGCTATGTTGATCAAATACAGGATCGACAAATAAAAAGTTGTAGGCCTGTGTAGATTTAGTAGCCAATATGAGCGATCACATAAACTGATGCATTGGATGGTACATTTCAATCTACATGGCAATTAGCAGGAACATGCGTGCTCTGTTAATTTTCCTGCAAATCCTATTTACGAGCAGCATGAACCATAGTGTGGAAAAACTGAAGAATATTTGTTTATGCTACAGAACTAGACTGGAGGCATGCGTTATGTTGAGTTTACACTAGTCAGGCATTTTAGTATCCATAGTGTATAGCAGGTATGCGCATGCATTTCCTGAGGAGCTTCTGCCCCCAATTTCATTTATTCAGTGAATCTGATAAGCCATAGTTTTGTGATCGACCCAAAAGGTTCAATCAGATATTACAATCTCAACCCAAACCTTTTCCATGCGCCATATTCAACGCTGCAACTTATGCACAAGAGCTTAAAATGCTGCTACAAAACACCGTAAAACAACGATCATACCCCTTAACTGAAAAACAGCAGCCACACTAGGAGATAAAAGGAAACATTTACAGCTAGTAGGTATGTGCATGTTGTGTTCATTTTTCTTGTAAGTCCCCTCAACTTAGTGCGCCAAAATCGAAGACTACTTAAAAACTAAAGCGGTGTATCTTTTTTTACGATCAAGCTCACTGTCTCTATTATATAGGTGAACTCTGCCCATAGATGATGGACAAAGACACGCTGCTGGAGCAGTGTCACTTGAAGATATCATAGGCGATATTGATCTTGCAAATTCTCCATGTCCACTTTGCAGCCGCCGGCCATGCACTCAAGAAGAAACCTAACTTCATCACACCCCTTCGTACCCCAACACTGGCATCATCAGAAAGGTACAGTTCCCTGAATCAGCCTTCAAATGTCACATGGCTTGTACGCCGCAGCAAGCCACAGAAATGAGTTATTGAGCGAACGGTGTTGGACCAACTGGGATGGTTTGTGGGTTCCTATGTAAGCGGAGGTGGTCGCACATGCAGGGGCTGTAGTAGAGAAAGAAGAGCTCCTGGTTGGCAGCGCTGATGCGAATGCCAATATCAGAAGAGGTGTCCACGTGGAGTTC
>NW_021256626.1:0-543 GCF_002162155.2 Triticum dicoccoides | reverse complement strand
CACGGCCTGAATATGACTAGAAACCCATCAAAGGGCCAGGATTCAGGCCCGCAGGAGGCCCAGTAGGCCCACAGGCATAGCAGTGACAATTAGGCTCGTAAGCCTGCAATGGAGAGAAGGTCGACAGGGGTGTGGCAGTGGGGCTTATAAACCACTGCGCACCCCTCTCAACTAGCGAGGTGGGACTAAACTTTCGATGCAGCAGCCGCACAAGGCCTTTGGTCACGGTTCTAAAGGGGGCCATTGGTCACGGTTCGTGGCACAAACCATGACGGCGGGAAGCGGCGGGAAGCGGCGGCCTTTGGTCTCGGTTGGTGGCACCAACCAGGACTAAAGGGGGGCATTGGTCACGGTTTGTGCCACGAACCGTGACCAATAACTTTGCTATATAAGCCAACACTTAGAAAAATTTCACATTTCCCTCGCAGTTGCCCCCCGACGACGCCGAGCACATCGACGCCGCCAGGCTGCCCCAACGCCGCTCGCTACCCCAGCCGTCGCCGTCGCCCGCGCCCCGAGTCGCCGTCGCCCGCGCCCTCGCCC
>NW_021256625.1:0-787 GCF_002162155.2 Triticum dicoccoides | reverse complement strand
AACATCGTGAATACCTCAAGGATCATCATATCTATCCCTGACATGTTATAGTTCATCACGAAGCTCTAGCAGCTTGGTGGCAATGACTTTGGAGAAACATCACTATCTCATCTGGAAGATCAACTCCCACTCGATTCAAGTGATTGTTGCACTCAGACAATCTGAGCACAAGCCCAACGATTGAGCTTTTCTCCCTTAGTTTGCAGGCTAAGAAAATCGTCGGAGATCTTATACCTCTTGACGTGGGCACGAGCCTGAAATCCCAATTTCAGCCCTCGAAACATCTCATATGTTCCGCGACGTTTCGAAAAACGTCTTTGGTGCCTCAACTCTAAACCGTTTAACTGAACTATCACGTAGTTATCAAAACGTGTATGTCCGATGTTCGCAACATCCACAAACGATGTTTTGGGTTTTAGCACACTGAGCGGTGCATTAAGGACATGAGCTATCTACTGTCCGCATAATCGCTACTGTCAACTTTCAACTATATTTTCTCTAGGAACAAAACAGTGGAACTAAAGCGCGAGCTTACGACATAATTTGCAAAGATCTTTTGACTATGTTCAGGATAATTAAGTTCATCTTATGAACTCCCACTCAGATAGACATCCCTCTAGTCATCTAAGTGATTACATGATCCGAGTCAACTAGGCCGTGTCCGATCATCACGTGAGACGGACTAGTCATCATCGGTGAACATCTTCATGTTGATCGTATCTACTATACGACTCATGCTCGACCTTTCGGTCTCTTGTGTTCCGAGGCCATGTCTGTACATGCTAGG
>NW_021256624.1:0-2713 GCF_002162155.2 Triticum dicoccoides | reverse complement strand
GAGCTGAACTTTCACTGCAATGAGAGATAAGTGCATAGGTCAAGTTATTATTCTATAATAATAATAGTTGCACAGAAAAATAAAGGGAGAAATATTACAGCAATCCAGAGAAGTTTTGCTTCGGTGGCATGTCCATGTCATCTGAGCTTCTCTCGAACATTTCTAGAACTTTTGTTATGGTAGGGCGATATGCAGGCAATATTTGTACGCACCACAAGCCTATTAAGGTCATCTTTCTTGCGATATCCTCAATTTCTGATGTGACTTCACATGCTTTTAGTCCATCATCTTGCGCATAGTGGTCATAAATCCAATCTGGAAAATATTTTTCGCTGGATTTTGCAACAATTGATTTTACGTTTCTCCTACCTCCAACCATCTCTAGAAGCATCATTCCATAACTATAAACATCCGATTTTGTTGAAACCACTCCAAAGGTTCGCGAGTGGACTTCTGGGGCGATGAATCCAATTGTTCCTCTAGTACCAGTCATTGAAACCTTGCTCTCTTTTGTATGACACAATTTAGCTAGACCAAAATCAGCAATCTTTGGGCTAAAATATTTGTCTAGAAGGATATTTTGGGGCTTGATATCGAAATGGACGATACGTGTATTACAGCTATGGTGCAAGTATTCGAGGCCACGAGCAATCCCTATTGCTATCCCATAAAGCCTCTCCCATCCTAAAATTTCTTTGGGGTGCTCTGAATAAATGTACTTATCCAAGGAACCGTTGGGCATGTACTCATATATAAGAGCTCGCTTTGATCCCTCCAAACAAAACCCATATAAGCTAACAACATTAACATGAGAGGTTCTGCCAATGCTCATAACTTCATTAACAAACTCGTCCCCATTTCCTTTGCAGTCATGCAAGAATTTTACTGCGACCAGACTACCATCATGCAGTCTTCCTTTGAAAACAACACCATAACCTCCTTTTCCAAGCTGATCGCTGCGAGAAGATGCTATCTTCATTACCTCTGAATACATGTATCTTTTTGGAGCTAGGGATCCGTACGATACTATCATGGCCTCATAATTCTTTTCGGTGTTGCTGCTAGTCTTCTTGCAAAGGAGAAACCTTAGTCTTTTCCCTTTTTTGCGCCATACCAGGACATAAATACATGTAAAGAGCAAGGCTCCAGCGGCTGATGTCACAGCTGAGATTGAAGCAGATTTCTAAGACCATCAATAGTTTAAATTTCTCAAGTGAGAGTTGCTTGTTTTCAAGTTTTAATTCCAGAATCAATTTCCAATGATTACATAGATGATAGATTTTTAAGGTAGTATTTCAACATAGAAATCACAGCTAGTGAACTACTAATATTTAATTCATTACACATGAGAAAATGGCAAAAGTGTGAGCATACCTATTAGAATAATCTTGCTAGTCCTCTTGCTACCTGGAATATAACACATATATAACATTTATGAGTAAAAGCAATTTTATCCAACAGTACTACATTGGTTGTTTTTCAAAAGAAAATGAATAGCATCGTGTATGGATCTTCAGTATTGTGCCCATGAAGTAAAAAAATAAAAATGCATTGCATGTGAAGAACAATAGAACATGGGCTATATATCTTACTTCCTTTTGATAGAGTAGCTATGTTGATCAAATACAGGATCGACAAATAAAAAGTTGTAGGCCTGTGTAGATTTAGTAGCCAATATGAGCGATCACATAAACTGATGCATTGGATGGTACATTTCAATCTACATGGCAATTAGCAGGAACATGCGTGCTCTGTTAATTTTCCTGCAAATCCTATTTACGAGCAGCATGAACCATAGTGTGGAAAAACTGAAGAATATTTGTTTATGCTACAGAACTAGACTGGAGGCATGCGTTATGTTGAGTTTACACTAGTCAGGCATTTTAGTATCCATAGTGTATAGCAGGTATGCGCATGCATTTCCTGAGGAGCTTCTGCCCCCAATTTCATTTATTCAGTGAATCTGATAAGCCATAGTTTTGTGATCGACCCAAAAGGTTCAATCAGATATTACAATCTCAACCCAAACCTTTTCCATGCGCCATATTCAACGCTGCAACTTATGCACAAGAGCTTAAAATGCTGCTACAAAACACCGTAAAACAACGATCATACCCCTTAACTGAAAAACAGCAGCCACACTAGGAGATAAAAGGAAACATTTACAGCTAGTAGGTATGTGCATGTTGTGTTCATTTTTCTTGTAAGTCCCCTCAACTTAGTGCGCCAAAATCGAAGACTACTTAAAAACTAAAGCGGTGTATCTTTTTTTACGATCAAGCTCACTGTCTCTATTATATAGGTGAACTCTGCCCATAGATGATGGACAAAGACACGCTGCTGGAGCAGTGTCACTTGAAGATATCATAGGCGATATTGATCTTGCAAATTCTCCATGTCCACTTTGCAGCCGCCGGCCATGCACTCAAGAAGAAACCTAACTTCATCACACCCCTTCGTACCCCAACACTGGCATCATCAGAAAGGTACAGTTCCCTGAATCAGCCTTCAAATGTCACATGGCTTGTACGCCGCAGCAAGCCACAGAAATGAGTTATTGAGCGAACGGTGTTGGACCAACTGGGATGGTTTGTGGGTTCCTATGTAAGCGGAGGTGGTCGCACATGCAGGGGCTGTAGTAGAGAAAGAAGAGCTCCTGGTTGGCAGCGCTGATGCGAATGCCAATATCAGAAGAGGTGTCCACGTGGAGTTC
>NW_021256623.1:0-456 GCF_002162155.2 Triticum dicoccoides | reverse complement strand
TAACGAACCGCAGGGTGCATTTACGTGTCGGTCATCAACACTCGCAGTTTTGGCCGATTCTAGCCCGTTTCTTGGACTATTACTCTGTTTTTGGGTCCAAGCGTGATTTTCATGATTTACGAACCCCGTGGTGCGTTTACGTGTCGGTCAATGACACTCACAATTTTGGCCAATTTCTGGTCCGTTTTGTGCACTATTGATCACCGTTTTGGAGTCCCAGAGCAATTTCCACGATTTACAATCCCCGAGGTGCGTTTGTGTCTCTGTCGTCAACACTCACAATTTTGGCCAATTCTGACGCAATTCATGGACTATTACTCATAATTTAGGGGTCCCGAAGCGATTCCATAGTGGTTGAACCCTAAGGTCCGTTTACGTGTCAGTCATCAACACTCACAGTTTTGGCCGATTCTGGCCCGTTTCATGGACTATTACTCACCATTTTGGGGCCCCGAA
>NW_021256622.1:0-393 GCF_002162155.2 Triticum dicoccoides | reverse complement strand
TTATGGACTTCTTGGATGCTTACATGGTACATAGACAACTTGAAGTGGATACTCTAAAATGCTCAAGACAAGTGTGAGTGCTATGGATGGCCTTCTCGTGGGGAGACGGGGATGAATCCATAGTAGTGTATTGTATGGTGGTTAGTGGACTCGTGTACGTTGTTTCACCTCAAGAGTTTCTGGTAGTCGTAGAACAGGATAGCCACAGAGTCAAAGCTGGCTTGCTGCAACTAAACCCCACATTACCTCTTGGTACAAATGCATGTATGATAGGATCTGATGTAAGTCTTGCTGAGTACCTTTGTACTCATGTTGCTTTATTTATGTTTTTGCAGCGGAGACTTCGGTCTTACTAGTGTTCTCGTGGACTTCGACTAGTAGCTAGTACCTCAG
>NW_021256621.1:0-757 GCF_002162155.2 Triticum dicoccoides | reverse complement strand
CTCTAGCTAGGCGAGCATGCCCAAACGCTGGCCCGAACTAGGTATATCCACACATCACTCCCTTGTGCACTGTTCAGACGATGTTTGGATATCATTTCAGCGCTCTATTAGCTTACACGCCTATGCAACTCTGACTTTAACCCTTATTTCTTCTGGAGATATCATCTGAAACAAGCAAAACCATTTTTTAGCGAAGCATGACGGCGCTACGGGATCTGGTACACATCCTGCACACCCGTATAACCTTGTAAGTATCTGTCCTCTAGTACAACAGCAAGGTTAATTCCTCTTATTTGATCAACCATTCACCGTGTCAAAAATGCAGAGGGGGATGCAAGGAGAACAAGGCCTGCACATCCAAGCAAGTGGTAACATGGACTTGTACATGGAACATCCCAAGCGCAAGTAGAGCTGCAGTGAGCCTGTACAACGAGCTAGCATAAGCCCCTGCATTTCATTTAATTCATACTGGCCTGCATGTATGATTTGTGTGCAGTGGCGGATCCACGAATTCAAGTTACCAGGGGCGAATATTTAACTTAAAAAATACAACGGCACTTGCACTTCGGAAATCAACATAACTTGAGAAATGTGAACCTACATGCACTTTGAAAACCAGCTAATGATCCAAAGTAGTTCAGATTATAAAACACTAAATGATGCAAGCACCAAAAAACACAAAATGCATCATGGTGTACAAGGAATACTAACATCGTTTGTACCTGCTTGAATTATTTGTTCCCTGGCTAAAAATATC
>NW_021256620.1:0-1359 GCF_002162155.2 Triticum dicoccoides | reverse complement strand
CTCCGTACTCGACCCACCTCACCGATGCCACGCCCTCCAGGAGCCCCCGAAGCGCCGCCCCGACGTTTTCCCCCTCCTCGGACCCGCCGGTCGCCGACGCCCGATTCGCCGGCTCCGGACCGTCCCCGGCCTCGTCCCCGCCTCGAATGGATCCACTGTGAGCCTCCGCTGTTTCTCCTGTGCTCGCCCCCTCCGTTCTCGCCCCCTAGCCCCATCTCCCACCGCGACCGAGAGCTTCTCACCGCCGTGCCATGTCGTTGCCGTGGCCAGGGCCATCCCAGCGTGCGCCTGAGCGCGTCACCATGTTCGCTGCCCTCCCAGCAGCCCGCAGCGCCCTTCGGTCTCTCTTCTAGTGCTCTATAGCGCCACCCCAGGATTGCCCGAGCTGCTGCCGCCGCCAAACCTCGTCGCCGACCACTTTTCCGGCCACCCCAGCACCTGTCACCGCCACCACTAGATGCGCGCCACTGCGCGCGTTCGAATGCAACAAACCACGGCCGAAACGATGCCATGTGGCTCGTTTCCGAGCCCTCCGCCGCGTCTGGACTCGCCGGCGGCTAAACGCCGGCGACCGCTGACCCGATGACCGGCGTGGGTTGACCCCACTGCCCGGTTTGACCCCCCCTCTCTCTCACTGACCTGCGGGCCCGCCCAGCTAATTAGGCTAGGATTAGTGTTAACTAAATATTAGTTAGTTTAATAGACACTGACAATGGGCCCCAGGCCACTAACTAAATTAGATTAGTTAGGTTAGTCACTGACGGATGGGACCCACTGGCCAGGTTTGACCTGGACCAGCCACGTTGACCTGCTAACGTCACTAATACGTCATGCTGACGCAGTATTTGTTTCTGGAATTAAAATAAATCAAAAATGATTTATAAATTTCACATAATAACCAAAACTTCTAAAAATCATAGAAAATTAACCGTAACTCCAAATTAAATAATTTATATATGAAAAATTATCAGAAAAATTCAAGGAATCCATCTGTACCATTTTCATGCATGTTAGAACAACTTATAGCTGCTGTTTAGCACAAATCAATTAAATGGCATTTGAATAATCACATATGGAGTTTAAATTTGAATCTTGGATTCAAACCAACTTCATTTAATCTGGTTTTAGGTGCATTAGCCCAAAACACATTCATATTGCCATGTCATAGCATGCATCATATTGTGCATTGCATTGATCGTGTTTTTCTGTATTTACCGGTATCTGTCCCCTCTCGATAGACGTGATACCGATGATGTGATCGTTGACACTGATGAAGACTCAATGTTATCTTCAGAAGTGCCAGGCAAGCAAAACCCCCTTGTTCATTCCGATACAATCCTACTCTCTCGCTCCTGCTCT
>NW_021256619.1:0-692 GCF_002162155.2 Triticum dicoccoides | reverse complement strand
TTAATAGTGGGCTGTCATTATAGCATTCATACCCCACTTTGTAACATAGGAGGTGAGGAGGTGGCGCACTCTATATAAGCCACCCCCCACCACTAGACTTGGGGGGCTCTTTTCTTCCACCTCTCTCTCTTTTCACCATTAGTCTCAGGACTTAGCTCAGGCATGGGGATCCGTTCCTCGCTTACACACACATTGTAATCTCCGGATATATACTCAGATAAAAACAAAGCCTCTCCGGAGCACGAGACGTAGGGTCGTTATCTCCATCGTGAGAGGCCCGAACTCGCTAAAACCACTGTGTCACCCATATGCATCTCGATAGATCATGCTCCGTTATCCTACCCCTATTCTACTGTCAGACTTAGAACCACGACAGTTGGCGCCCACCGTGGGGCCTGGCGTCTATCGAACCATGATGCAGATGGTCATTTTTTCAACCACCGGCGGTGGATCAATTCCCGCCGGTGCCCTCTATTCGATTTCATCTTCATGATTTAACACGTTATTTGTACTGTTCATCTTCACGACGAGCAAAGAATTGCAAACAGAAGACAGAAGGAAAACAGGCATCCATACAAGAACATACAAGGAGAATCATGGACCTTCAGGAACGATGACGTGGAAGCAGGAAGCCAACTGCGCCTCCACACAGGGCCACCGGCATCATCCGCCCCGTCGCCGTCTCGGACCTC
>NW_021256618.1:0-1189 GCF_002162155.2 Triticum dicoccoides | reverse complement strand
GTGCTCGACATTGTAAAGGCGGTATGCCCCATTATGGAGAACTTTGGTGACGATGAAGGGACCTTCCCAAGTAGGAGCAAGCTTGTGCGGTTTCTGCTGATCCACTCGGAGAACTAAATCTCCTTCCTGGAAAGCTCGACTCTTCACATTTCTGGCATGGAAGCGACACAAGTACTGCTGGTAAATGGTCGATCGGATCAAGGCCATCTCTCTTTCTTCTTCTAGAAGGTCGACTGCGTCCTGTCGGGCCTGCTCTGGTTCGGCTTCGGTGTAAACTTCGACGTGGGGCGCATTGTGAAGCAGTTCACTCGGCAAGACTTCTTCAGCTCCGTAGACCAAGAAGAACGGAGTCCTCCTAGTCGACCGATTCGGCGTGGTCCTCAACCCCCAAAGTACTGACGGAAGTTTGTCGACCCATGCACCAGCTGCGTGTTTGAGGTCGCGCATCAGTCGGGGTTTCAGTCCTTTGAGAATTAAGCCATTTGCTCGCTCTGCTTGTCCATTCGACTGAGGGTGAGCGACTAAAGCGTAGTCGACTCGCGTACCCTGAGATGCACAGAAGGCTCTGAACTCTTCGGAGTCAAAGTTTGACCCATTGTCCGTGATGATACTGTGGGGAACTCCGTATCTGAACACCAACTCCCTGATGAAGCTGACGGCGGTGCCGACGTCCAAATTCTTGATGGGTTTAGCCTCGATCCACTTAGTGAACTTGTCGACTGCTACCAACACATGGGTGTAGCCATTTCTGCCTGTCCTCAGAGGTCCAACCATATCCAGTCCCCACACAGCAAAAGGCCAGATGAGTGGAATGGTCTTCAAGGCTGAGGCGGGTTTGTGTGACATATTGGAGTAAAATTGACATCCTTCACACTTGTCGACTATCTCTTTTGCCATCTCATTTGCTCTGGGCCAATAAAAACCAGCTCGGTATGCTTTAGCCACGATGGTCCGAGAAGACGCATGATGGCCACAGGTCCCTGAGTGGATGTCGTTGAGAATCATTCGACCTTCCTCTGGTGTTATGCATTTCTGGCTGACTCCAGTCGCACTTCCTCTGTATAACTGTTCCCTCATGACGGTGAAGGCTTTGGATCGGCGGACGATCTCTCGAGCCTCTTCTTCATTCTCGGGGAGCTCTTTCCTTAGAATATAGGCGATATAGGGAAATGTCCAGTCGGGAGTGATG
>NW_021256617.1:0-499 GCF_002162155.2 Triticum dicoccoides | reverse complement strand
GGAGTTCGGCCGCGACGGGGCTATGGCCTAGAGCTCGCAAACGCGAGGGGAGAGAGAGGGGTTCTGCACGGAGGCTCACCGCGGAGCTGTAGGGAGGGTCAGTGGGCTCGGGGGCGCGCCGGAGTGACCGAATTCGACGGAGACGGCACCGGGGCCGAAGCTCGGAGATGATGACGATGGCGGCTGCTCGGGGCCCTTCCGGTCACGTGGCTCGGTGAGGGGGTTGGCGACGAGGTGCAGGAGCTCGGGAGCACGTCGGAGAGGGGAGGGGGTGGCCGTGGTCATGGCTACGGCGAGCGGCGCTCCCGGGTGCGTTCGGTGACGAGAGGGAGGGAGAACAGAGGAGGAGGAGGGGGTCCAGAGAGAGAGAGGCGGTCGAGGGGGGTCGAGGCCGTCTCCGTGGCGTCGCGAGGGGGTCGGGGAGGCTGCCACGGCGAAGCAGGAGGTGGCCGGCGCTCTTCGGGCGCGCGCCACGCCTCGCCTCTGCCTACTGGCAGAG
>NW_021256616.1:0-1037 GCF_002162155.2 Triticum dicoccoides | reverse complement strand
TAAATAATGCAGAAAACAAAACAAACAAACTGGAAAAAAAATAAAAATAGCAAAAATAAGTATTTTGTTGTAAGTAGAAACAAAATAAAATAAATAAAGTAAGAAAGAAAACAAAAAAACAAAAAAAGTGTTTTCAAATTTGAAAACTAATGGCACTAACAAAAAGTTTATAATTTTTCTAAAACTAAAAGCAAAAGGAATTAAAAAATAAAGCAAAAAACAAAAGAAAATAAATAATGCAGAAAACAAAACAAAAAAACTAGAAAAAAATAAAAATAGCAACAATAAGTAAAGAAAACAAAAAAACAAAAAAAGTGCCTCCTACTGGGCCCCCACGGCCTGAATACGACTAGAAACCCAACAATGGGCCAGGATTCAGGCCCGTAGTAAGCCCAGTAGGCCCATAGGCACATAGAGACAAATTAGGCCCGAAAGCCTGCTTTAGAGAGGAGCTCGAGAGGGTTGGCGCATCGCACCTTATAAACAGGTGCGTCTCTCTCTCAGCTAGCGAGGTGGGACTAAACTCCCACCATCATGCCGTTGTGCAAGGCCCATAGGTCCCGGTTAGTGGCACCAACCGGGACTAAAGGGGGGCATTGGTACCAGTTGGTAGCGGTTGGTGGCACCAACCGGGACTAAAGGGGTGCATTAGTCCCGGTTGGTGCTACCAACCGCTACCAATGCCCCGCCTTTAGTCTCGGTTGGTGCCACCAACCGGGACCAAAGGCCGCCGCTTCCCGCCCTTTGGGCTTCCGAAAACTAGCATTTGGTCCCGGTTGGTGGCACCAACCGAGACTAAAGGGGGTATTGGTCCCGGTTTGTGCCACGAACCGGGACCAAAGTGTTTCCTATATAACCAAACACTTGGGAAATTTTCCACCACCCGCCATTCTTCTCTCCAACGCCGCCAGGCTGCTGCGCTGCTCCTCGATGCCGGCCCCTGCCCCGACGTCGTCGCGCCTCCCCTAGCCGCCCGAGGTCGCCGTCGCCGCCCGCTCGCCATCGCCCGTGCCCTCGCCCGACGCCGTCGCCGCTCA
>NW_021256615.1:0-526 GCF_002162155.2 Triticum dicoccoides | reverse complement strand
TTTTTTTGAAACTACTGCGTTACCCAACAACACTTATCAATTGCAAATGGTTGACATGAATACTAAATTATGAAAGTAATATTGAGAAGAGGAACTAGCTAAGAAGGGTCCGAGAGAATTCGGCATGACCTTTATTGAATATTGAACATATTGAGTACCAGAAATTTGACGAAACAAAATTTAATCAATGTTTCACCAAAATGTTGGCACTAATTTTCAAATCTTTATGAATAACATGCTAAGCCCATGCACTTGTCATATGTAAGAAAATTCGACTCAATTCCACTCATATGTAAGCAAATTAAAAGTATTCTCATAGCGAAGCTTATGAAAGTAATATTGAACATATTGACATACTACAAATCATCTTTCCGATACCCTTCAAAGACTAGAGACTTGTCAGATTCCATTAGAACAAGGCAACGATATTTTCCAAATATCACAATCATGTTCAAATCGCAAAGCATTGAGACAGACATTAAGTTGAAACCAAGGGATTCAACAAGCATCACTTTATCCATGTGCT
>NW_021256614.1:0-797 GCF_002162155.2 Triticum dicoccoides | reverse complement strand
CCAAGTCTGGCCGGGTTATACTTCCGGCCGGGTTACGCCGCGGGGTATATCCCCGACATTAGCCCCCAAGTTTAGCTTGGATTTAACCATGGTAAACTTATGCTACAAAATAAACACAAGAACAAATTTGACAGGTTGTGCTCCGGGTTAAGAATTCTTGTAAACCGGCACCTGATCATCTTTAAGTCCTTGTCATTTCCTTCTTGATACATGCCCATGAACTCATAGAAAATCTTTTTTAGTAGATACGTTCAAACTTTGTGAATGCAAAAATCCAGATACTTTTCTTGCGAAATCTGGGTCAATAAGCCAGCTTCAGAGTCAATTTGCTGACATTGGTCTCTTGTAGAGAAATATTGTAAGAAATAATCCACTTGAACCGGCTTCCAAAGCGCCAGATTAAAAAATATTGGTCTTGAAATACTCATCTGACTTTCAGCCGGCTTGAAGATGTAAAACTTGCCAGTTTATTATTATCATAATTGCCGGGTTATAGAACAGACGATGCCGGGTCATAATTGTTGTTGACACCGGGTCATGTAATTGATCTTATATCCATATTACCTGTAGCCCCCAAGTCTTGAGCAGAACAAAGTGATAACTTAAGACTTGCTTCAATATAAATACTTCCACTTTGAAGAAATCCATGTTGTTCATCTCAATCACTAATAAAAATTGAATACTCCATATTATGTAGCCCCCAAGTGCCAGGTTGTCATGCTTGCAGCAACCTGGGACTTGTAATGGCCTGATGCTCAAAAAACTTCAACCCGTGTAGCCCCCAAGGGCCGGGTTAT
>NW_021256613.1:0-494 GCF_002162155.2 Triticum dicoccoides | reverse complement strand
TAAACACATGCAACAACTAATTGACGTCTTGTCAGGTTTGTTACGGAGTCCAACTTGTAAATTGTACTTTCACCAAGGGAGTTTTACTTGTCAGATAGATAATTTAACATCAGTGTTTGAACAATCATTGGATGAAACAGATTAGAGCATTTTGGTTTTGGTCCTTCACAGACGGCCAGTAGGAAATTCAACATTCAGAACAATTCTGACTGAAGTACGGGTGTAAGCTTTTTGCTGGTGTGGTTCTTTGCATGCAGCTACAATTTTAGTTATGGTTTTAGTAGTAGTTTAGGAGCACACAGTCATAATGCTTCATTATTGTTTATGGTAGCTGTCTTTTTTCCGTACTAATCCAGGGCACAACCAAAGTGTTACTTGGTTGGTTATGGTACAAGACATTGGACACGGATACAATATTTTTTATACTTTGCACGTGGTTTGTGAAGATTGTATTATAGCTACATTGACAATATTTTAGGCTGAAAATATCTGCC
>NW_021256612.1:0-971 GCF_002162155.2 Triticum dicoccoides | reverse complement strand
TGCTACCTATCTTATTTGATACCTGAAATCTGTAGAAAATAAACATATATTTTATTTTTATTTCAGTAACTGAAGCTTTTGACTTTTATAGGGGGGTTCTTGTTATTGGTATATTTACTTGATATATGTACTTGCCCTACTATAGTTGATCGGCATGTGTGTCATTTACCTATAAAATCTTTAAGGTAGTGAATTAAGTACAACTTACATCAGTGGTATTTAATTCTGTAAGGATTTCACGTTTCAGGAAAGATATATACCTGTGGTGAAGAAAAATGACATGTACAGGACAAGGATGAAACACTCTGCTCAAAACTATCAGGATGTTGTGGCTGCCTGCAGATTTGCTTACCTAGAAGCTCCATGGCTTGTTTGTTTGTTTTTGGATCTTTTTGGAAGGTATATTCTGAAAGAATTAAGTACTTTGATATTGAGGTGATATGCCCCTAAATCTGGATACTGGTTATGGGAGCTAAACTGCTGATGCACCGAAACTTAGTGGCTACAATCCCTAGTGGTGGACAGTGAATTTAAACTACATGCATTTCAAACCCCTTAAAAGCTGCACAATTGATGTTGTTGGCTGTATTGCTCTTAAAATGCCATGGCACCTGAAGATGATTTGTACAGTAAATTATATGTTGCGCCATGAACTTACCGTAATTTCCTTGATGTACTTGTATCATGGGACCCTTGTGCATCATGGCGTTGAAGTGATCGCTAATAACACCAGTCTTCTGCTCCTGGGAGGTAACCCGCCCATTGCCATTGTAACCTCTGAATGTAGTTTTTCTCCTCCTAGCATTGACATGGAGATGATGAGTCATATTGTTAAATTATTTAAATGGTACTGCTTAACTTGCCGTCACAAACCGAAGAAAAGATATAGTGTTTGTCAAATTATCAAATAAATATGCTGACCAAGGTTGCTATCAAATAAAAACAGGGCTACAAAAAAATCAGGGCTATTA
>NW_021256611.1:0-2275 GCF_002162155.2 Triticum dicoccoides | reverse complement strand
AAAAAAAATCTTAAGGATTTCAATTCTTCAGAAAGCTCATAGAATTCCTTTGAATCAAAGCAGCACTAAACAGGTAAACCACCTCCTAAAATTTAACTCCCGTTAGAGTTTTAATTACTAGTCCTTCCACCAAATTTATCTCCCTAAATCACAAAATTGCACACACTAGTCTTTTCAAACACGACTAAGATAAGTTTTTGAATAATTATAATAGTACTCCCTCCGTCCAAAAATACTTGTCATCAAAATGAATAAGTATTTTTAGTTCTAGATGTATTTTAGTTTTATATACATTCCTTTTTATCCATTTTGATGACAAATATTTTTGAAAAGAGGGAGTACATAACATTACTACATTGGACTTAAAAATTACATGGTGTGGCTGAATCAGATTCACAAGTGGCGGTTCAGAAGTTACATGGTGAGTTGAAGGATCTCTCAGCGAGTGGCTAAGAACTTTTGCATGAGTTTCAGGAGTTTATGGTTAAGTGGGTGCGACCATAAAGCATGGCCCATAATCAAAGGGGACATAATGGCGGCCTTGATGAAGCTTTATGTTGGCGACTCGAGAGGCTTCGCTAAACTAAACAAGGCACACATTGTGCTGATCCCCAAGAGGGTTGATGCGGCGGAGGTGGGTGATTACAGACCGATTAGTATCCCACATAGCTTCTCCAAAATCTTCTCCAAGGTCTTGGCCAACTAGGCTCGCATAAGAATGCATGAAATGGTGGCTGCAAATCAATCCGCGTTCATCAGTGGTAGAAGTATACACGACAATTTCCTCCTCGTAAGGCAGGTGGCCAGGAAGATACATGCTCAGAAGCAAAGCGCGCTCTTCTTGAAGCTGGATATATCGCGGGCCTTCGACTCGCTCTCTTGGGCCTTCCTATTTGAGATCCTAAGAGCCAAAGGCTTTGGCCCAGCCTGGATGTCCTGGGTGACGCCTTGCTATCCACGGCATCGACGAAAATCAATGTCAACGGTGTGCCAGGTCGCACCGTCTACCACGCCAAGGGGCTGAGACAAGGGGATCCTTCTTCCCCTCTTCTCTTCGTCATAGCAATGGACGCCCTCACATGCCTACTTCACAAAGCCACGGAGAATGGAGTGATCAACTCGTTCAAAGGCATATCGCCGATTCAGAGGCTTTCCATCTACGCCGACGACGTCGCGCTTTTCATAAGGCTGTCCACACAGGACCTGATCATGGTGCGTGAGATGCTCGCGGCCTTTGGTGAAGCTTCGGGATTGCGCATCAACTTCGGCAAGTCTGAGGCCATTCTCATCCGCGGGGACGAGCAAGACAATCGGAGAGTTGCTGACCTGATGCATTGTGCTATGGGCAGTTTCCCTTGCTGCTATCTAGGGATTGCTCTGGTGATTAAGAAGATGAAGAGAGTGGACTGGCAGCCCATGTTAGACCAGGTCAGGAAGATAGTTCCGACATGGTAGCGTGGACTTATTCAGAGATTGGGCAGGTTGATTCTTTCCAAATCCGTGATCTCAGCGAGGCCGGTCCATCAGCTTTTGGTTCTCAACGCCCCTGGATGGGTGCTGGAGGAGATTGACAAATGCATCCGGGCCTTCTTTTGGGCGGGAAAGGAAAAGGTCAATGGAGGGCAATGTCTGGTTGCGTGGGACACGATTTGCAGGCCAACCTGTTATGGAGGGTTGGGCATCAAAATCCTGCATCTGCAGGCCCTCGCGCTCAGAGTCAGATGGGAATGGCTGCGGCGAACTGATCCGGAAAGGCGATGGCAAGGGATAAGGATGCCTGAGGACAAGGAGGTTCAAACGATCTTCGACAGCCTGGTCAAGATCACCATGGGTAATGGGGCAAGTACCCTATTTTGGAAGGACCGATGGGTGCACGGATTCAAAGTGGACAAGATAGCACCCTTGATCGCTCCCATGGTGTGCAACTGCGCCAGGAACACGAGGACGGTGGAGCAGGCCCTAACAGACAATGCTTGGGTACAAGACGTGGAAGGCGATCTATCGTTCATGGCCCACATGCAGGTGGTCCCTCGCGATCGCATCTGTGCCTAGAGATAAGCAAGCGCGTGATGAGTTCCATTGGCCGGTGGACCCCTTAGGAAAATACACGGCTAGATCCGTCTATAAGAGACCGTGCATGGGGCTTGAGAGTTCACCCACTGACTGCTGCATATGGAGGAGCTGGGTATCGTTGAAGTGCAAGATCTTTGCATGGTTGGCTACCAAGCACCAGTTGTGGACTTCTGACAAAAGTGCGCGACATGGACTGCAGGAC
>NW_021256610.1:0-1111 GCF_002162155.2 Triticum dicoccoides | reverse complement strand
CAACCTGACCACGAGGGTCTGTTTCCTGCGAGCAAACGAAGAACAAGCAAGAAACTAAGATTGCAATCTGGATATTGCGAATATAAGATGAAAGCTTTATTGATCAAGGTGGGGTTCTGTGACGCCTTTGTCTGGTCGTTGAACACAAACGAAGTACGCGAAGTTGCAGCTATGGCGAACTTTTAATCTAAACAAAACCCAAAGTCTAAACGATGCCCTAAGGGCTGTATATATGGAGGAAGAGGGGGGAATTTCGTGGCCCTTGGTGGAGGGGTCCGAAATCAACCCTATCTCTTGTTTCCCCACACATACGGACTCTAAAAATAGCCTATACTTATGTATTTCGAAATTACATGGGCCTGGCCCAATAATAAGGTGACGCAGCACCTAAAATAGCCTCGGGACGAAATTTATGAAGTGGCATCTTGTATATTTCGTCCAAGGCTTAATGCACCCATTATGGTGGCTTCAAAGTCCTGAAATCATCACTTGTAACTCCGTTCTTGTTCCCCTTGCGCATGCCATCATCTCCATGCTTGTTCTTGCTCCAATGTTCATCCTTCTCCAAGCTAGGCCCTTCATTTGTAAGCAAAACAAATGTATCCAATTTAGGCAGCATCATATTCTCATGAACATTAGAATCATTACCAAGAAACGAAAGTACCTGGTAATTTAGTTGGCGTGCACGAGCTTTAGTAATTGGTCCAGTATGTATAGCAGCAGGGGCTGTGGGTGTAACAATTGTATTGATGTCCTCATCATCCTCCCCTTCTTGAAATGAAGTCGTCCTCGACGGAAGTTCATCTTCCCCACCCAAATAAGGCTTCAAATCTGCAATGTTAAAAGTGGGACTAACCCCAAAATCTGCAGGCAGCTCAAGTTTATATGCATTATCATTTATTTTCTCTAACACCTTAAAGGGACCATCAGCACGTGGCATTAGCTTTGATTTGCGCAAATCAGGAAATCTATCCTTACGCAAATGTAACCAAACAAGATCTCCAGGTGCAAACACAACATGTTTTCTACCCTTATCTCCAGCAAGTTTATATTTAGCATTCATACGCTCAATGTTTTCCTTAGTTAACTCATGCATTTTTAAAATCAATTC
>NW_021256609.1:0-1552 GCF_002162155.2 Triticum dicoccoides | reverse complement strand
GGACAGCTACGAAGTCGTCCACCAGGTTGTCGAAGGCTGCCTCCAGAGCCCGGAGATACTCAATAAGCATCTCAAAAGCCTCATCTCGTTCTCCTCTGGGGCAGGAGAATGCGTAGTGACAGGTGTAAGGCACATGGCATGGAAGATAGCGGTAGCGACGAGTCTTCATCGCGGGAAGGACATCCCTGAGGCGAGCTATCGCCTCACGGTCTGCCATCTGCATAGCATGCCTCTCCGTAGGCATGGCTCTTCCCACAAACCGAAAGCGGCGTAACTCACCACGCCCTCCCCTGAACTGCACCGCGGCCTGATGCATGGTCAAACTGTCGCTGACTCGGTGCTGGTAGAGTGTGAAGACTGGGCGCACAGACGGCCCCATCGCGACCTGAACGATGAAGGAGAGAAGCTTGACGAACCCATCGGGCATGTTGGCGAAGGTCTGAGACTCGCAGCTGTTGTCGGCCATCTACAAAGGTAAGCAAAAATTCTGAATGGTCAGATCATAAATTTATGCTGACAGTCAGAAAATGACTACAATTGCAAAAATATAAATTAGCTCTATCATGCTAATAACCAATTAGCGATCGCACCTAGTGGCTTCCTATAGTCAGCCTGGCTCTGGTACCAAGCTTGTCACGACCGGTTTTCCAATAAAAATATTTATTGAGAAACCAATCTTTTGAGTCCACTATGAGAGAAATCCTCCTCACTGGTAGACAAATTCTTGATACAATAAGCCAGTAGCATAGGATATATTACAGGGTTGAGCTAGGGATGCTCAACAAATTATTACAAGCGCGCCAATAATTATACATAATGGCGGATATAACACAATGGTGTGGTGGCATACTACTGACTCGAGGATAAAGTGATGGTGGAATAAGACAGTGGGGAGTGTGATAACACGACTCTCAAACTGGCATCTCATCGAGCGTCGAGGTGAGGCTCGATAAATTTATTCGGGTTGCGGAAGCGGATATAATATAGTGACCAAATCCAGGGTCACACGAGACTGACTGGGATTCCTCTAGGCGTCGGACTCGCTATCGAACTCTTCATCCATGAGATCGCCTTCGTCAGCATCTGGCCAAATCAACAAGCCAGTGAGTACTTTGAAAGTACTCGCAAGATAGTTCTGACGTAAGATATAACAAATGCATGCATGAATGCGTCATGATTAATTCACCAATGTACATTTAAAGTATTAGCAGGCAAGGTAAGCAAAGAGGGAATCGGCGGTAGTCCACCTGAAATCCTGACAGAAATATAAATGGAAACCGATCAGGTGTCTGAAGCGACGCCTCGAAAGGTGAACAAATAAATAAAGGAGAAAATCATGCCACAGTCGGGCGTCTTAGCGACACCACATAGAGGGCTTTAAAAGAAATGCCACAGTCGGACGTCGGGGCGACATCACAGAAAGGGCTTTAAAAGAAATGCCACAGTCGGACGTCGGGGCGACATCACAGAGAGGGCTTTAAAAGAAATGCCACAGTCGGACGTCGGGGCGACATCACAGAAAGGGCTTTAAAAGAAATGCCACAGTCGGACG
>NW_021256608.1:0-391 GCF_002162155.2 Triticum dicoccoides | reverse complement strand
CTCCTGCAATAGGTTTGTCACCTAGCGGTGCATCAAGGACATAATTCTTCTGTGCAGCAATGAGGATAAACCTCAGATCACGGATCCAATCCGCATCATTGCTACTAACATCTTTCAACACAATTTTCTCTAGGAACATATCAAAATAAACATATGAAAGCAACAACGCAAGCTTATTGATCTACAACATAATTTGCAAAATACTACCAGGACTAAGTTCATGATAAATTAAAGTTCAATTAATCATATTACTAAAGAACTCCCACTTAGACAGACATCTCTCGAGTCATCTAAGTGATCACGTGATCCAAATCAACTAAACCATAACCGATCATCACGTGAGATGGAGTAGTTTTCAATGGTGAACATCACTATGTTGATCATATCTACT
>NW_021256607.1:7083-17569 GCF_002162155.2 Triticum dicoccoides | reverse complement strand
ATTTGGGCATGATGAGCTGACATCCAGTCCATACCCAGAATGATATTAATATCTGAAGATTTAAGGGCTATCAAAGACGCAAGGAAAACAAGTCTGTCGACTTGGATTTCATTTCCATAACTTACCCTAGAGGTCTGCCATCTAGAACCAGGAGTAGAAATTTCCATAGTGGATGGCATGTCACAGAATGCAACGTTATGCAAACGAGCATAACTTTCGGATATAAAAGAATGAGAGGCTCCTGTATCGAAAAGAACAGATGCCGGGTGGCAGTTAACAAGAAGCGTACCGAGAACGACGTTGGGATCCTCTTGAGCTTCTTCGGCAGAGATACAGTTGACATGGCCACGTGAAGCGGTGACCGGCTTGGCGTGGAATATTTTTCCTGTCGGCTTGCCACGGCCAACAGCTTTAGCAGACTGGTTGGGGTTGGTCTGGGGACACTCACGCATATAGTGACCAGATTCCCCACACTTGAAACAAGTCACGGAACTGGTACGTCGAGGAGCATTGTTAATTGGACCCCCATAGGGCTTGGCTGGAGCAGACTGTTGAACGGGGCGAGGCGCCTGGAAGGATGGCCTCGGTGTAAACCTGGGTGGCAGGGCGGTGTTGGGTACCCACACGCGGCGCTTCTGAGGACCAGCACCGGATGAGGAACCCATGTCACGGCCAAGCTTGCGTGTTGCGTCATAGTCAGTCTGACCAGTTTCGGCACTGATGGCTTTGTTGACAAGTTTCTGAAAAGTTGTGCACTCATGCAGACGGAGGTCACGGCGAAGCTCAGGACTAAGGCCCTTACGGAACCTTGCTTGCTTCTTGGCATCGGTTGACACTTCCTCGGTTGCATATCGTGCGAGATTACCAAACTCCCTGCTGTAAGCATCCACAGAAAGTCGGCCTTGGGTGAAACTGCAAAATTCTTCACGTTTACAGTCCATGAGACCCTCCGGAATGTGATGTTCACGGAAAGCCTCGCTGAATTCAGCCCAAGTAGTGACATGGCCCGCTGGGCGCATAGCTCCATAATTCTCCCACCATAGACTAGCGGGGCCTTCAAGATGATATGCAGCAAAGGTGACCTTGTCAGCCTCCGCTACCAGCGCGGAACGCAGTTTGTGAGAGATACTGTGAAGCCAGTCATCAGCGTCGAGAGGCTCGACGGAGTGGTGGAACGTGGGTGGATGCAATTTGATAAAATCACTGAGTGACACCACGTTAGCCCTCTGATGGTGTGCTGTATTCTGTTCAATACGCTCCAACAAACGGTTTGTCTCCCGCTTGTTTCTCTCAGCTTCCATCATAACCTCGGCTAGTGAAGGAGGATGAGGCAGATTTGCATCCCTGGCTTCACTGTCTTCGGCCTGCTCTTGAGAAGCAGGGTTAGCGCGCGTGTTGACCATCCTAGGTAAACAAGACAATGATTTAGTCAGGATGATAAAATTCCTACATAGGATAAAAATGCAAGGAATAACTCGAAATGCAAGATGATCATCCGTATGACATGGTAAAAACAGAACTGCTTCTTTTATTCCATCGTCATACACACCATACACAGTTTAGTACAAGACCAAACAAGGTACTATTACGGTGAAAAGAGGATTACATCTCATCGGAGGCATTCCAAGCTCCTATACATTATTTTTCTACACCTCCGGAAGGAGTACAAACTAGGTCATATCCCACGAGTCACGCGGGACGATAGACGACACAGCTAGTGCGAACTAGTGATACTACCACTAACTCAGACCGATCCGTAGTAGTCCTCGTAGAAGTCACCTCCATAGCCTGGAAGCTCAACATGATCATCTGGAAACAGACGGTCTCGCGGAGCTTGTGGACCATAGGGGCTAGGATGAGGCCTTGGACCAACAAACGGTGGCCTGCGGGGACCGCGAGGTGGGGTGATGCCTCCTACATCACGCCAAACCATCACGTCTGGCAGAGCAGATCTCACAGGATAGAGATCGCGCATATCTGAATATCCAGCTTGCACCGCCGATGCGAACCGAGTCAAAGTGGCCCAGTGGTCAGCACGGGTATTGAAGAGCTCTAACCTTAAGGCCCGATTTTCACGGTCCTTATCCTCGAGCATCTCAGCAGTGGTACGAGTCCGTGAATCCTCCTGAGTGGGGTCAGCATAGATAGCCTGGAGATACCCTTGTGCTCCCGGAAGTGATCCTGGCATATACCGGAAATCAGAGTCCCGAAATATACCAGATCTGACTCGCATAATGGTCATCATAGAGTAGGCGGCGTCCTGCACAGCCATCTCAATGGTAACCCCGAGTCCATAAGAGTAGTGAAGAGGCTCGGTGGATCCAGGATAAGATGGAAATATCCTGACAGTGCAGAGATACTGACTTTGATTAAAATCTCGGAATTGCTCTTCGACCGTGTACTCAGGATACCAGCGGTATCCAGCCTCAGTCATTACCCTGACCAACTTGGCAGTATGGCCGGGTACATCTAGGCATCGAGTCAGGCGAACCACTTGATTGAGGTCGCGAGTGGCCATCTGAAAGCACAATCATAATGCAAAGGCATTAGAATTTCTAGCGAAATTTCGGCAGCATAACAGCTGTAAATGCTCAAGAAGGATTTTGAGACATTTGACAAAGGATTTCATACACACTCAACATCATCATATCAAGGTTCTGAATCCATTCTAACAACATAATGTGGTAGTAGAACTGAACTAGGCTTGTATCCATCAAACTTATAAGGTACTACTGATTAGTAACATGTGATCCTGATAGAGAGAATAGGTCCTAATTCCTTATCCCCCGGTAGAAGAATGGACTGACTCAGATCAGAATGTCATAAGGTATAAGGAGTAAAAAGAGCCTTACGTTCCATCCCACAAACAATTCCCCTACATATAACTAAAGAATTTCTAGACTCAACATCGACCAGTTTGGCTTGCAGAACCTACAGGCAGTCCGGCTCTGATGCCAACGCTGTCAGGACCCCGACTCAATGTCACATCGATCTAGCTGGTAACACCTCATATCACCTTGCGGCCTCACGCACGGTATCCCACGGGTGTCGTCTTACCTTTTCCCGGGACCGTTTGCGCCTTTTGGCTCACGTATATGATAGTGTCGCTAGCATCCATATGATAAAGAGCCCGGGCTGACATGACTAGTCGTAAACCCAAAGTGGCACAGACTTACAGGGACAGGCATCCATGACCCAGCTTCGAACGTGTCGGTCATCAGCAAGTGGGTCCGGGCTGTAGCACTGGGCTAGCAGGACTCCGGTAAACCGGGCTGTAGCGGGCTAACAAGACTCCGGTACTCAAAGCGTGACATTTCCCCGAAGGGACAGACACAGGAACGAAGAAGGACACATGCCGGCCAGCCTAAGTGTTCCAGAGCAGTAGCAAGCTACCATGGCTCAGCGGTAACACTAGGAGACATTTCCCGGTAAGAGAGGCTACTAAAGATAAACAACTAGATAGTCAGATCCCACACATACCAAGCATTTCAATCATACACACAATATGCTCGATATGTGCAAATACAACGAAGCATCACAACATGACTCTATGACACAAGTACTTTGTTTAAGGCTCAGTGAGCCATACATAACATACACAAAGGTACGGGTCTCACGACCCCACATACAAGTCATACAGTCATACAAACCAGCAGCGGAAGTAGCTTGTCTGAGTACAGACAACTAGTAAAATAAAAGAGGCTTGGGAAGCCTAGCTATACTACAAGGTCCTTCACAAGCTCAGGGTCACCACCTGGGTCTTTAGCCTACTCGTTGATGTCAACGTCTACATAGAACCCATCAGAAGGGGTTGCAGCGTCTTCTGTAAAAATGTAGATTATAGCAACATGAGTACAAAGGTACTCAGCAAGACTTACATCAGATCCTACATACATGCATAGTATCAAGAAGGTTGGTGGAGTTATTGCAGCAAGCCAGCTTTGACTCTTGGCTAGGCTATCCTACGATACTCCAACTTGAAATGGTTTTGCGCACACGAGTCCACTACTCACCAATTCAATACACTACCGAGGATCCACCTCCGTCTTCCTACGGAAGAGCCATCCTCGGCACTCACACTTATCTTGAGGCTTTTAACAGTTTCCATTTACTTGTCTATGAACTGTATAGGCAACCAAGTAGTCCTTTACCGCGGACGCGGCTATTCGAATAGATTATGATAACCCTGCAGGGGTGTACTTCTTCATACATGTTTCCACCACTTAGCGTCTGCACACGACATGTGCTCGGCAGACTTCAAGCGAAAGCCGACGTGGGTGTAGACCACGACCTACCTAAACACTTAAGCCTCTAGTCCAGGTTTATCGCCTATTCAGGTTCCATCCGCAGGGAGCCCGGCCGAGGTTTCCCATACGGCCCCGAACGATGTGAACAGGGTTCCCGAGATACCTAACGGGTATTCGGTACACCCGGCCACGTACCTACCGCATCACAGCCCACCCCTACGGTCAGCGCTGTCCACGGCCTCCAGTAGGCTGCAAACACCAGAAACTACTTGCAACTCCTGGACAGAGAGCTAGAGTGAATAAGAAGTCGAGCGGGGTCATATTTCAGGGCCCAATGCATGGTAGTAGCTGTATCTTAAATCACGCATACAGATGTCAGTGCTTAAGGTCGGCTTCAATGAAACAACCCACCATGTACTCCTACATGGCCTCTCATCGATACCTTTACCAAATCGTGTTCACCACACCACTCTCATTACCGACATAATCATTTCACTCTAGCCCATCACCCAGATGAACCAGACCTGACACGACTCTGAGCATAGCAGGCATAGCAAGGTAGGAACAACACATACATATGGCTCAATCAACTCCTACACATGCTAGTGAGTTTCATCTAGTTACTGTGGCAATGACAGGTCATGCAGAGGAAATGGGTTCAACTACCGTAGCACACAGCAGTTTGAATCGCGTTGTCTTAATGCAGTAAAAGAGAGCAGGAGCGAGAACATGGGATTGTATCGATATGATCAAATGGTTGGTTGCTTGCCTGATGGTTTGATGCACTGATACGGTTCTTCGTTAGGGTAATCACGGTACTCCTCGGAGACAGAACCTGCCGCAGAGAGCACCGATACACAAACATTACCAAACAGTATGCAACAATATGATGCATGCATGAGACATGGCAAAATGAGTGTTTTGGGCTAATGCAACTAAAACCAGAAGGGTTTGAACAAATTTGAATCAAGGATTCAAATTTCAAATTCAAATATGGCCTTTTAAAGTGCTTTTCCTTGTTCTGCTTAAAACATCAATTTAACTTGTTTGATCATGCATGAAAATAGTACAGATGGATAGATTGGATTTTTCTGATCATTTTTCATATATAATTTGTCCAATTTGGAGTTACAGAATAAAAGTTATGAATTTTTGAAGTTTAAATAATATTCTGGAATTTCCTGATTTAATTTAATCCAGAAATATAATTATTGCGCCAGCATGACGTCAGCATGACGTCAGTGGTCAACTGCGGCTGGCTGGAGTCAAACCTGACGTGTGGGGCCCACACGTCAGTGACAGGGGGGTTAAACAGGGTTAAATTAATTCTAATTACTAATTAGTGGCGCTGGGGCCCACTAGTCAGTGTCAGGGGGGGTTGACTAACGGTAATTAGTACTAACTAACCAACTGTCCGACAGGGCCCACGCGTCAGTGACCCTCGGGGGTCAAACCCCAGGTCGGACAGGTCAAACCCCACCGGCGACATGACGCCGGCGAGGCCCGAGACGGCGGCGAAAGTGCTTTTTGCCATTCCGGCAACCAAATGGACGGCGGAAGGCATCTACGTGTTGCTGAGGTTGAGCCGCGACTATTGGTGGTGGTGGTTGGGCTCGGGGTGGCCGGAGTTGACGGCGGCGAGCTCGGCTGCGGCTGCCGGAGTTCGGGTGCGGTCGGAATCGACGTTGCAGGGGGCTTGGGGAGGCGTTAGTGCGCGCTGCGTGCTCCTGGTGAGGTGGGGAGCACGATGGTGTGCTCGGTTGGGTGCTACGGTGACCGTGGCCACGACGGCGACATCGCCGGCGGCGTGGAGCTCTCGGCCAAGGTGGGGCTAGGGCCTAGAGGTCGGGAGAGACCAGGGGAGAAGGGGGAAACGATCCGGGGCTCACCGCGGGGCTGCAGAGGTGATTAGCGGGCTCGGGGACGCGCTGGAGACGACGAATTCGACGGCGACAATGATCGGAGCCCGAAGAGGGGAACGGCGACGCGGCGGCGATGTAGGGCTTCCGGGGAGCTGTCGAGCGGTGGGGAGGAAGAGGGAGTCGAGGCGGAGCTCCTGAGCTAGTCGGGGGAGCGAGGGGTGGTCGGAGACGGTGGCTATGGCGAACGGCGGCGACGGGGGTGTTCGGCCGTGAGAGAGAGAGGGAGAGAGCAGCACGGGAGAGAGAGAGAGATAAGGCCAGGGGATCGGGGCGGCACCGAGAAGAAGCGCCGCGGCGTCGCGCTGGCGGGGGGAGGCAGGCAGACGGGCTGGTGGCGTGGCGCTCCGGCCGTGCGCGCGCGCCGGCCACACGCCTGGCCGACTAGCGCCAGGAGGACGACGGCGGTGGTGGGCTGGGCTGGCTAGCTGGGCCGGCCAGCTGGCTGGGCCGCACAGGGAAGTTTTTCCCTTTTTTTTCTGTTTCTGTTATTATTTAATATATCTGCAACTTTGTTGAATTTAATAAAATACCTAGGCAAGTTCAAAAATCACCAAACTATTCCTGGCCCATAGTTGGATTATTTCCAACATGAAACATTTTAGTTTGGAGATATTTGAGCATTTAAATATTTTATATTATTTTAAATGCCCAAATTCAAATATTTATGATTTAATTCAAAAACCCTAGGATGGCCTAGGAAAATGTGCACCATTTTTGGCAGAGGTTTTGAACCAAGACAAAAATGATGGGCATTTTAGAAGGGCATTTCAGGTTCATTGAAAAATTATTTTAGTAACCCTAGTTGGTTTCAGAGGGGACTGGGGGTTCTGTCATCCCCATTTCAAGTTTCTGATGAAAGAATAAACATGATGCAACACTCTAATGCATGACTAGCTAGGGTGTGACAGGGGGAGATAATTATCACTGTTTCCTGGTGAGAAAGCTTCCAAATCCAAAGAAAATAGGCATATATAATTTTTTCCCTGGAAATACAAATATGAAGAAAGACATTGTATTTCTGGAAAAAAAGATAAAAATCTCTCCTTTTGTGTATTTTTATGGCTGATTCATTGTATGGGTGTATTGTGCATGCATGTAAAGGAGATGGAGAAAGATGGGAGTACTAGCTTTTAGAAATACCCTGACCTTTTGAAATTCTGATATTGATGGAGGGGAGTTAATGATCACTGTGTCTTGGTTATAAAGCTTGCAAAAATGTAGAAAAATAAGTAGAGCTATTAAACCTTTTTCTGGACATTAAGGTCAACCTATTGTATTTCTGTTCCTTTGACACTTCTACATTCTTTTCATGACTGGTAACGAAAAATGTCCCCTTTTTGGTTAACAGAAGAGATTGCAAAGGAGTTGGATGCGTAGGGGCATGATATCCCGATGACAGTGGCCAACACCACCTACATGGGCATGAACGCCCTCCATGATGCTGGCGGCCTTGGCATGCTACCAGTCTACTTGTATCTCCCTTGGGAGGTCAAGATGGATGTTGGCATGCCCGATACCGTTCAGGGTAATTCATTCATTCATGCCTTTCAGTTCCTAGGCCTTGTGTTTTGCTGTGTGTGGATTTCATACTATTCCCCTACTACTGTAAAGCCTCATTCTTGATAATACTCTGGCAATGCATTGATTTTTTGTATATTTATTTTCTTTATTAAACTAAGGTCGTTTTGCTTTTTCTGTGGGAACATGAACGATGATGTATCTACTTTGGCTAACTGTTTAGAGTTCCCAAAAGTTGAGAATTTATTAAAATGAGCAATAGAAAAATATAGCCTTACATTGAGAAAAAAAGAGATGTAATTTCTAATTAGCGTGCTCACATATGTAAAGTGACAATATTTTCTTATATTTCTGATATGCAGTGTATCGGTATGATAGCCTTACATGTAATTCTGGCAATCCGGATCACAACATAATCTTGTTTTAAAGGAACAACTATGAAGTATAAGTTTGCTCACATAATCTTGATAGGCTTTCCCAGATTTTCATGTGCTATTAATTGGATTTTGTAATTGAGTTAATTTTGTTAGGGATTGATCCCTAGTATCCACTATGTTCTCAGATTGGAGAATTGTTTTGGATACTCACAAAATTAGATTCCTTCATTGTCTTGTACTGAAAATTATGTCTTCTTTGTTAAGATGAAGGCTGAAACTAATCTTCCACTTTTATCTCAATTTCCCTTGTAGCAAGGTCATGAGGAGCTTGATGCTGCTTTGTTTGTGGGAGCTGGAAGAGTTCACAAAGGTGAAAATAGCGAAGATAGAACTTGGGAAATATGAGACAGACACCTGGTATTTCTCTCCTTCCCCACTTTAAGCACAAAGAACAGCTTGAGAGGCACATGGTGCGCTTGCACTTATAATTTTTACTGTATTGTCAGTTCCGTGTTTGTAAGATAGGCATTGCTAACTTGCAACTTGTGAACTTGTTTGCTCCTTGTGTGTCTCTCTCGGCCCGTGTATCTTGATTTTGCATGTACCAGTAGACACCACTTTTGTTATTTAGATACAAGTTTTGTGTTTGGACATGTGAATTTTCTCTCACTACTTGAAGGTTTCATGTGGAATTTCCCAGAGTACCAAACCAACTCCTAGTTTTTCACCCTTCTGTCAGTCCTTGTATCTAAATTAACTGTAACTGTTTTCTGCAAGGAACTGCATTAAGCAAGAACACGAACCCCTGTCTCCACCACATATATTTCTCATTGTCAAAGGAAGGTCACCTTTAGCAATCTGAAGTCATGGTTGCCTGTTAGGGTGTCTTTGGATCCTAAGCAATTGTAGTGTTAGCTTGCTTAGCAAGGAAATCAGTTTGGTAAAAGCTAAACTAACCTGGCAAATCCATCTAGCCTGCGCACGCTAGAAAAGCCTTGCCCCAGCAGGAGGGACAATTTGGCTCTCCGTTGGTAATAAATGAGTGGAAGAAAGAAATCAAGGTAACTGCCACTGGAATTGTGCTTAACCATGGATATTGGTAGTTGAACCAAATAGCTGGCTTTGACCACGTAGGCTGTAGCTCAAAAGCCTTGGCTAGCTCGGCATTGACGGCAAAAGATATAAACACACCCTCAATGACATCACTCCCTCTAATTCACAAGTGCTGTTTGGACATTAGCATGCTCCACACCGTAACTTCGACAAGCAATTTCTGCTATCATGCATATATTTAAATTTTTTCTGAGTGGACAAAGTACCATATGTTGACTTAGGTGAACATTTCTGGTTTGCGCAATATATTTAGTTGCCGAGTTGATCGATTAGATTTAGATAGAAACCGTCCAAATACGAAGAAAATTGCTAAGCCATTAAACCATTTTCTGGAGATCAAAGTCACCACGTATTCTATGGAGGGCACACAGAATGGCGCCTGTACAGAAATGAGCTGACTTTGTGTTATCCGGCTTGTTTAGTTCGTTGACCTATTTGTGTTTATTGATCCATATTTAAATGTTCTGAATTCACAGTCAACAGGAGGTTGGATGAGTGGGTTAAACTAGAACAACCTGTTCTCTCTCACGTTGCTCTCCACCTTTGTTTGAATTTGTTTTGCATCGTTTGGTAGAACCGGGATGAATTTTGATTAAGTTGTTCGCCCTTTCTTTGTGTTGTGTTCAATTTCATCACTGATTTCCTTGTTAGTACCACTGCTTGTTTCTGCGACTATTCTAATTGCAGACAACGACATCAGCATCCCTACAGATCTGAAGCGGCCCATCCTTAATGGTTTCTACCGCCATATCTACCAACCCCGACCGGATTTATCACTGCATGTGATCTCTCCTTATCCGACGCTCACTCTGACGCATCTGGCATAGGTAAGCCACCGGTTCCTCCTCTGGTCACTCTCATGCTCCATGTAACCATGGCCACCGAGCTGTGATGATTTTTTTGTACACGAATGAGATAATTTATGTGTTCCAAACATTGTGCACGAATGAGTTATTGACTGGATCATTCTTATATTTGCTTGAATTGGGAAACCCAATCAAATCATCTTCTTTTGTGCTTCCTGTTTGCTGATCCATCGTATGGGTGTACTGTGTATGTATGTAAAGGAGATGGAGAAAGATAGGAGTTGTAGCTTTTAGAAATCTTGGTATTGATGGGGAAAGATAGTGATCACAGTTTCCTTGTTGGAAAGTGTCCAAACTTTTTTCCGGAAATACAAATACAAAGAAAGACATTGTATTTCTGTTACCAAATAAAAATCATTTCCTTTTGTGTTTTTTATGGCTGATCCATTGTATGGGTGTTCTGTGCTTGCATGTAAAGGGAATGGGGAAAGATGGGAGTACTA
>NW_021256607.1:4843-5484 GCF_002162155.2 Triticum dicoccoides | reverse complement strand
GAAAACACTTGGTTGTAGATTTGACGCCACTATATTTTAGGTCCATGTTCTAACTGTCAATAATATGGTACTACACTTGGTTTTATCTCCTGTTTTTTAGAGTTTGATGAAAAACTGCCACACCAAAGTTACTTGGTTGCTTCTAGGTGCTATTGTATAGTGGATGATAACTGATTTATAGTCCTGAGATGTTTATTTGTGTTCTCTTCCCAAACATAGCTACTGTTTTAATTTTGATTTCGTCGCCATTATGATTGCTTAAGCTTCATCATGTCCCCTTTTCTTTTCAGATAAAGGACATTTAGCTTATTCTTTGTGGTCGTCTAATCTTCCACAACCTCGGCTTGCGCAACCGTGGCAGTGGTCGTCATCTCTTCTTGGTTTAGGTGAGCCCTTGATCTCCCTCCCTCTTTCTCTCACTAAGATGGTCTGCCAAATTTTGAATGTTGATTTAGTGTTCAGATCTCCGATGGTGTTCTTCTGGCCACCACAATCATGTGGATTTTTGCCCCTATGAGCTGGCCGAATTGATTATTTCAAAATGGTAAGGACTTTTGGCAGTAAAGGGCTTAGTTGGATTGAAAATGTGAAATCTAAGCCCTCTGACTAATCAAATGTTGTCTCTCGACTATGGAGCAAAA
>NW_021256607.1:0-2882 GCF_002162155.2 Triticum dicoccoides | reverse complement strand
TTAAGGTGCAAAATCCATCATACCGCTGCCTGTTTTGAACTGTGGTATTATTCATTTGATTGGGCGATTCATGCTAGCAAGACTCCTTGCATGATAAATCTGATCAAGTGGTTCAAAACTTTGAGAGCAGGCTAGCTAAATGTCAATATTGAATTGAACCAAGCATGCTTTGGTTTTTGTGATCACATAAGTGGATTTAGTTCAACTTGTAGTTATGGTATCTTGAGGAGAACATTCCTTGTTTGTTTCTTTGCTAGAAAATTTCTTGTTAGTTTTCTTGAGATAATTTTGTATCCGGGGCTGATCTCGAGTCGGTATTCTATGGCTGGATAGATGCTTAGTTCTCAAGATCTTACTTGTAGGTGATGAGTAAAGCATGTTATCTTTCTAGAATAGCTGCATTTTTTCAGCTATGTTAGGAGTATGTTCTCATGAATTATGTCCCTGGTCTCTCCTTCCCCCCTGCGTTCGAGCTGTGGACACAATGTGCTTTGCTCCGGTCATCGAACCGATGTTCTAGTGCTTGTGCTCTGGTGGTGGTTCTGGCCATCGAGTCGATGAGCTAGGTTGAAAAAGTAGACATGTTCAGGCTTAGTGATTTGAATGATCATGAATTTTTGAGTTGCAAGGCCTATTTTCTGTGCTTTTGCCCTTCAGTTTCCTCTCAGTGTATGCACCTGTCTTGGCTGATGATTTTGATTCCACATGCTTGTAACTACTCCCTCTGTCCCATATATTGGATGTAATAAGATCTCATATTATGGGACGGAGGGAGTAGTTATTATCATGTCTTGTCCATCAAACTACCCTTTTAAATTGCCAGTTATTGAGGGTTATTAGACTTGAGGGACACAGTCTGTCATGATGAAGTTGTTCTATCAAGAGATATGCATCTTCTGCTGGTATCCTTTGAGCCAGCATCAGCTAGTTTGCATCATTTTAATTTTATTTGTTACATCGGCCTTATAAATATGTATCGTCTATGTCAGTTATGCAGCGGTGTTGAATAAAATGCTGCCGGTGCATGTGCGCAGCTTGATGAATCATTCGCGGATGATGCTCCACTGCTACTGTCGGGCTTCCACGTGATACCACTTGATGCCAAGACGGTTAGTATAGTTTGCACTGGCAGCATTTATCTTGCCCACTGTTTAACACTAAACAATAGGTCATGCACTTAAAACTGCAGGATGCACCATCAGCAACACGTACACCAGACCTTGCATCTACTCTTGAGGTTAAGGTTAGACCTGGTGTGCTCCTAGTGATGCATCTGGCAATAGAAGATGAGTATTTACCAGTGCTTTCCAGTTCTCGTATGAGAAATACCTTCGAGAGAGTGTTGCGGCAGTGGCGAGGGAGTATGTGAGGATTGTGGTAGCACGGTGCAGAGAGTGGCCATGGTAGTAGCCCCTTCTGGTCCTGGTGGACAGAGTGAAATGAAGAACCCTCCAGGATCTCCTGATGCTCCCATGCTTGCAAGGTGAAACGGTGCAGAGAGCTACAGTTTTTTTTCCATTCAGAAGATGGTTGTCATTTCGTCTTAGTAGCACTGCCTGTGCTATTCCATGGTATCGCAATAGAGAAGTAATTTGGTTGTGTGGACAACTTCCAGGTTTCACACTGGAGCGGAACTCCTTTGCACGGACTCTCAGAGTGCGGACGCTTCCCTGAAAGCGCTGTGGCAGGACTCAGATTCAATCATTTGCTATTCCCTGAAGGTCGGTTGTGTTCTTGATCATTTTGCCATGTCACATATATTCACTCTGGCATTGTGTGGGCCTAACAAAAAAAATATTTGGCTTGCAACAATTTTAGGCTGCTCCCGTGTTCAGCTTCGCTAATCAGGCCGGCCTCGACATGTCGGAGGCGATGCTGATTGCTCTCCAGGTTGCCCAAGATCATGCATCAGGTACGTGGCCAGCCACCGCTCTGAATGAATTGCAGACTTGCCTCTGGGCTCCGGCTGTTTGTAACAAGATTGAAAGTTTGAAACTCTTGTTGTGTTCAGGGTTTCGCGTACCTCCCCAGCGGCGTGTGCGTGTCGAGCAGGGGAAGGAAGGTCATTTAGCTGCTGGAAGTTTGATCTCCTGTAGGGCGGACGGAGCGAGAAGACTGGCCGATGGAGGTTCTGGCACTGCTTGGTCTTTGAAAGCGCTGATTGTTATAGCCGATGATGCATCATAAAAGTGCCTATTGGCTGGTTCAAGTGTCGGAGGCCCGTGGTATTGAACCGGTGAACTAGTGTTGATATCCATGCCAATTGCGACGAAGACTCAGGTGGCCGGAAAGAAGCGATGTGTTCTCCATCTCAGTGTATATTTGGCGTCGCGCTGGGTTCCTCTTGCTACCAAGTTTAGTCTTAGGTTTTGTGAGAAATGCAGTTTAATGATGACCGATATCATAGTGGCTTGTAGTTTTTAGCTCATAAATTTTTTCTGATGTGCCTTGTAGTTTTAGTCCATCACATGCTATTCTGATGAATACAATGCCTTGTATTGGCTGTGAATGAATGAATGTGTTCTGAACGGCTTCATCCTTGATTTGCTTGAGCCTAAGAATGTTGATTTGGCCGCCACGTGGGTGCTGTGTACCAAATAAACCGTCTCCTTTTGTGTGTCTGAACTGTTGGAGGCCGGTGATATTGAATCCATGAAATACTGTTGAAATCAACGCGAATTTGCTCCTTGTGTTTAGTTGTTGTCCCCAACGACCATAGGCTTTGCAATGAAATGAGAAATACTTCATCAAGGGTGATGTATGCTGGAGACATCTTTCTTGTTTGTCTTAATATAGATTGGATTGGATTGGCCATGTTTTTCTGTTTGTTTAACTTACAGGTTCATATGATTTTCCCTTTGTTTCATTTGCTCGTTCATATA
>NW_021256606.1:0-511 GCF_002162155.2 Triticum dicoccoides | reverse complement strand
TATATATATATATATATATATATATATATATATATATATATATATATTCTCAGAAAGTCGTTTTTTCACCGACTGTGCACAAGAGGTGATTAGTCGATGGCGTGTATGTTCCTAATGAAACAATGGACTGGAATCGACAAGTTCCTGATTTACTTTAGTCATTAAATTATTCTTCGATTTCTGTTTGCGGGATCTTCCGTTGCTATGCTCAGTTCTCTGAAAGTTCCTCTTGACAAGTGTGTCAAAGTGGTTGTGACTGTATTTCTAGGCTATATGTTGAGTAACCTGGCAGACAAGAACATTCGTAGTGTACTGCATTGTCTCTCTGTGCATGTTGCATGCAAAGTTTCTTTGGCATATGAGGCAGATATTCTTGGTCAGGTTTTGGTCATGCTAGTTGCAGGTGTTAATGTTGGTTGACCTCTGCTCCAGCTCGAGCTCAACACCTGCTACTGATTTCAATTTGGTTGAGGCAGAGCGGAAGGGTGGGTGTAGAACCAAAAGGGGGGGG
>NW_021256605.1:0-798 GCF_002162155.2 Triticum dicoccoides | reverse complement strand
GAGATTCTTTTGAGTGGGGGTGAGTTGTCACAACCTAGCTAGTCATGCATTAGAGTGTTGCATCATGTTTACTCTTTCATCAGAAACTTGAAATGGGGATGACAGAACCCCCAGTCCCCTCTGAAACCAACTAGGGTTACTAAAATAATTTTTCAATGAACCTGAAATGCCCTTCTAAAATGCCCATCATTTTTGCCTTGGTTCAGAACCTCTGCCAAAAGTGGTGCACATTTTCCTAGGCCATCCTAGGGTTTTTGATTTAAATCATAAATATTTGAATTTGGGCATTTAAAATAATATAAAATATTTAAATGCTCAAATATCTCCAAACTAAAATGTTTCATGTTGGAAATAATCCAACTATGGGCCAGGAATAGTTTGGTGAATTTTTGAAGTTGCCTAGGTATTTTATTAAATTCAAAAAAGTTGCAGATATATTAAATAAAAACAGAAACAGAAAAAAAAGGGAAAAACTTCCCTGTGCGGCCCAGCCAGCTGGCCGGCCCAGCAAGCCAGCCCAGCCCACCACCGCCGTCGTCCTCCTGGCGCCAGTCGGCCAGGCGTGTGGCCGGCGCGCGTGCACGGCCGGAGCGCCACGCCACCAGCCCGTCTGCCTGCCTCCCCCCGCCAGCGCGACGCCGCGGCGCTTCTTCTCGGTGCCGCCCCGATCCCCTGGCCTTATCCCCCTCTCTCTCCCGTGCTGCTCTCTCTCTCTCTCTCACGGCCGAACACCACCGTCGCCGCCGTTCGCCATAGCCGCCGTCTCCGACCACCCCTCGCTCCCCCAACTAGCTCAGG
>NW_021256604.1:0-1137 GCF_002162155.2 Triticum dicoccoides | reverse complement strand
TGTCACACCCTAGCAAGTCATGCATTAGAGTGTTGCATCATGTTTACTCTTTCATCAGAAACTTGAAATGGGGATCTGTGAAACCCTCAGAACCATTTTGAAAATGACCCAAATAAAAAAATCCTCCAAAAGGGTCCAAGAAAATGCTCATGTTGCTCTCTGAAAATATTGGACAGAGATAAAAATCAAACCAATATTTTTAGTGGCTCATGGACATTTATTTTGGGCATTTGGAATTAATGCATAAATATTTGCATTGGAAATATATTAATTATATATATTAATATATGCCCAAATATTATGCCAATTATAAAAGAGCTCTGGAATAATATAAATAGCTCCTGCAAAAATTGGCATAAGTTAAATAAATGATTTAATATATTTTTTAAATCAAAACAAATGTCAGAAATTAAAAAAAACAGAAATATATAACAGGAGGAGCTTACCTGGGCTCCTCCACTGTGCGGCCCAGCCAGCTGGCTGGCCCAGCCGGCAGCCGGCCCAGCCCACCTCCCTCCTCTGTCGTCTTCGTCCCAACAGAGGGAGGGGAGTGTGGCCGGCGCGCGCGCGCGCCACCGCGCCACGCCACCTGCTCGCCTGCTTGCCTGCCCTCCCCTCCTCGCTCGATGCCCTGGACGACGCCACGCCTCTCCCCCTGCTCTCTCTCACTCTCCCCCGACTCTCCTCTCCTCTCCCTCGCTCTCTCTCTCACACGGCCGAACACCACACTCGCCGCCGTTCGCCATAGCAGCCATCTCCGACCACCCCTCGCTCCCCCGACTAGCTCAGGAGCTCCGCCTCGACTCCCTCTTCCTCCCCACCGCTCCACAGCTCCCCGGAAGCCCTGCATCGCCGCCACGTCGCCGTTCCCCTCTTCGGGCTCCGACCACCGTCGCCGTCGATTCGCCGTCTCCAGCGCGTCCCCGAGCCCACTTCGACGCCCACTGCAACCGCGGTGAGCTACGCCACCGTTTCCCCCTCTCCTCCCCCTCGTTTCCCCACCATAGCCTCCTCCCCACCACGGCCGAACCTCCGCCGTCGCCGAGCTCGTCGTCGACGCAGCTCCGGTGACCATTTGGTCACCCCGGCGAGTCCAACGAGTTCGCAAGACCCCGTAGAGCATCCCTAGCGCCTCGC
>NW_021256603.1:0-728 GCF_002162155.2 Triticum dicoccoides | reverse complement strand
TTGTGAAACCCTCAGAATCATTTCTGAAAAATGACCCAAATAAAAATTTCTCCAAAAGGGTCCAAGAAAATGCTCATGTTGCTCTCTGAAAATATTGGACAGAGATAAAAATCAAACCAATATTTTTAAGAGCTCATAGGTATTTATTTTGGGCATTTGGAATTAATGCATAAATATTTGCATTGGAAATATATTAGTTATATATATTAATATATGTCCAAATATTATGCCATTTATAAAGGAGCTCTGGAATAATATATCTAGCTCCTGCAAAAATTGGCATAAGGTAAATAAATGATTTAATATATTATTTAAATCAAAACAAATGTCAGAAAATTAAAAAAACAGAAATAAATAAAAGGGAGGACCTTACCTGGGCTCCTCCCTGTGCAGCCCAGCCAGCTGGCCAGCCCAGCCAGCAGGCGGCCCAGCCCGCCTCCCTCCTCTGTCGTCTTCGTACTCGACAGAGGGAGGGGAGTGTGGCCGGCGCGCGTGCGCGCCACCGCGCCACGCCACCTGCTCGCCTGCCTGCCTGCCCCTCCCCTCCTCGTCTCGATGCCCCGGACGACGCCACGCCCTCCCCCCTGCTCTCTCTCACTCTCCCGCGGTTCTTCCCTCCTCTCCCTCGCTCTTTCTCTCACGGCCGAACACCACCATCGCCGCCGTTCGCCATAGCAGCCGTCACCGGCCACCCCTCGCCCCTCTGCTGAGCTCAGGAGCTCCGCCGC
>NW_021256602.1:0-410 GCF_002162155.2 Triticum dicoccoides | reverse complement strand
CAAGAAAAATTATCAATCTTGTTTTTGCTGCATATGCAATAATGGTTGAGGAGGACTCAGTTGTTCACTTCTATAATTGTGCCATAAATCGGTTTACTCTGCTTGAGGGCTGCCGTGGTTAGCTCGATTTGATAGGGTCCTTACTACATATGCTGCAGGGATTTAACTTGACTTGTTAATAATGAGTGTCAATCAATCAAACACATGGAAACTATAAATGCTTACTATTTCATATAGTGATCGTTGTGTTGTGTATAGGTAAAACTTGTGTTGTCCTTATCTACTTTGGAGGCATCATCATGTGTTGTCAATTTAGTTTCTGCCATGGTTTTGGTTTGGTCCTTCTTATGCCAAATCGATCATTCATTGCTTCTGAACACTCTACCTTTAATCTTTGCTTCTGTAAAACC
>NW_021256601.1:0-1004 GCF_002162155.2 Triticum dicoccoides | reverse complement strand
CGAGGGCTCGAATACAAGTGCTCGATCATAGACGAGTCAGCGGAAGCAACAATATCTGAGTACAGACATAAGTTAAACAAGTTGCCATAAGATGGCTAGCACAAACTGGGATACAGATCGAAAGAGGCGCAGGCCTCCTGCCTGGGATCCTCCTAACTACTCCTGGACGTCGTCAGCGGGCTGCACGTAGTAGTAGGCACCTCCGGTGTAGTAGGGGTCATCGTCGACGGTGGCGTCTGGCTCCTGGACTCCAGCATCTGGTTGCGACAACCAGAAGAAAGGAAAGGGGGAAAAAGGGGGGAGAAAGCAACCGTGAGTACTCATCCAAAGTACTCGCAAGCAAGGAACTAAACTACATATGCATGGGTATATGTGTAAGGAGGCCATATCAGTGGACTGAACTGCAGAATGCCAGAATAAGAGGGGGATAACTAGTCCTATCGAAGACTACGCTTCTCGCAGCCACCGTCTTGCAGCATGTAGAAGAGAGTAGACTGAAGTCCTCCAAGTAGCATCTCCAAGTAGCATCGCATAGCATAATCCTACCCGGCGATCCCCTACTCGTATCCCTGAGGTAGAGCGACCACCGGTTGTATCTGGCACTTGGAAGGGTGTGTTTTATTAAGTATCCGGTTCTAGTTGTCATAAGGTCAAGGTACAACTCCAAGTCGTCCTGTTACCGAAGATCACGGCTATTCGAATAGATTAACTTCCCTGCAGGGGTGCACCACATAGCCCAACACGCTTGATCCCATTTGGCCGGACACACTTTCCTGGGTCATGCCCGGCCGCGGAAGATCAACACGTCGCAGCCCCACCTAGGCAAAACAGAGAGGCCAGCACGCCGGTCTAAACCTAAGCGCACAGGGGTCTGGGCCCATCGCCCATAGCACACCTGCACGTTGCGAGGGCGGCCGGAAGCAGAACTAGCCCCCTTAATACAAGAGCAGGCTTACGTTCCAATCCGGCGCGCGCCGCTCCGTCGCTGACGTCTGAAGTGCTTC
>NW_021256600.1:0-769 GCF_002162155.2 Triticum dicoccoides | reverse complement strand
AAAGAATTTATCAGAAAATTGTCTTAAACTTTTCAAGAGGAAAGTTGGAGAGAGAGTTGTTGTATATCCTGCTTGGCAGTTGTTTTTCATCATTATCTTCACTGCCGTTGTGATATTCACTTATATCTTGCTGTCAAGAGCTATTTAGTATCCTTCATTGATGCTAGTTGTGCTACGTTGTGACCTCATTAGTGTTCTAGGCTCGCGTCTCTAGTACGGTCTAGCCTAGGACCAGCACAGCACCGTCGTTGAGCGTTTATTCAACATTGCATCTTTGAATAGATTATTGCTAATCTTTTGCTACCATATATAGCCAACCCAGCTCCACATATTTCTACACCGTGTATACGTACGCTCCCCTGACAATCACTTTACTCAATATTCGGAGTTACTTGACACCGCTGGTTGCCGATCACCGCCTGCTGCATGGTAAGAACTTGTAAGACATTGATATTTGCTTTACTATGAGCGTTTTACCACCACATCCTAGTAGTTATAGGAACATTATTTTTGGGTTTTCTTTCTTCTTCTACTAATCATGACAGGATCCAGAGTCAATTCATGGGCTTTGTCGATCGCGGGAGACATGCCACCACCTTTGCAAATACCACAACCGTCACGAGAGGTGCACAAACATCCAAATGCACATGATCAGGTTAATGTATCTATACCACCATTTAATGGCCGTTTTAAACCTGCTTTATATATTGAATGGGAGTTCGACATAAAAAATATATTTGCTTTCCATAATTTCGATGAACATAAAAAG
>NW_021256599.1:7158-8831 GCF_002162155.2 Triticum dicoccoides | reverse complement strand
CTTGAAAAAGTGATTGAAACTATCATTGATCAAACTTAAGCGCTTGCTAACATTCACACTTCATAAATTATTTCTTTTATCATTTACCTACTCGAGGATGAGCAAGAATTAAGCTTGGGGATGATGATACGTCTCTGTTTTGATGCTACTCGTTGTCTTGTATCCAACAAGCTTGAGTTTGCTCAATTCGGAGCTCATTTGCAGAAGTTATGGCAGTTCTGGTTTTATTGTTACCCTCTGTTGTCTTCTCCGCAAAATGAAGGACTCCTAGTGTTGCTTATCTGGGGCATGCGGTAGTACTGCTCCTCGGAGCGGTAGTACCGCAGGCCCTTGCGGTAGTACCGCTCTGTGGGAGCGGTAGTACCGTGGCCTCAGGCCAGGCGCAGCTGCTCGAGCGGTAGTAGGGGAGGATGTAATTTTTTACATCCGCGCCCTACGCGGTAGTACCTCTCTTCGTGTGCGGTAGTACCGTGCCGGAGTTTTTGCGTAGGTCCTCCCTCAGTGGAAGTAGGCACGGATGTAATTTATTTCATCCGCGCCCTTCCCAGGCTGAGACTTTCCTACCTTGCGGTAGTACCGCAAGGGGGAGCGGTAGTACCGCGCAAGCGGTAGTACTGCCCCCTAGTCAGGCAAGTTCCGGCCTGTGCTGCTATCGCGGTAGTACCGTGGTCCTCCACGGTAGTACCGCGCAGCCTCGCGGTAGTACCGCGCCCCTGGTGCGGTAGTACCGCGTTGTGCGGGCTGAGTGAGGGGATAACGGTTGGATTTTCTCCCCACCAATAAAAGGGGGTCTTCTTCCCCATTGAGTCTAATCTTTTTTGAGCTCGTGTTCTTCCCCATTGTTGACCTTCTTCGAGCTTGCTAACTCTCAATCCCTCCATGGATTCTTGCTAGTTTTTGAGGGAAAAGAGAGAGGAGATCTAGATCCACATTTGCACCAATCACTTTCTCCTCTATGTGAGGGGAACCCCTTGGATCTAGTTCTTGGAGTTCTTGGTGTTCTCCTTCTTGATCTTCCTCTCATTTTCCTCCCTAGCATTAGTTGCTTCGGTGGGATTTGAGAGAGAAGGACTTGGGCACTCCGTGTGCCCTTGCCATTGCATTTGGTGCATCGGTTTGAGTTCTCCATGTGATACGTGGAAGTTACAAGTTGAGAAGCTTATTACTCTTGGGTGGTTGGTGCCCTTGAGCTTGTTCATCTTGGGTGCTTGGGCGCCCCTAGTTAGTTGGTGGTGTTCGGAGCTCAATCATTGTGGTGTAAAGCTCCGGGCAAGCGTCGGGGTCTCCAATTAGGTTGCGGAGATCGCCCCGAGCATTTTGACGGGTACCGGTGACCGCCCTCAAGGGTTGCAAATTTGTACGGGTTCGGTGACCGCCCTCAAGGGTCCCTTAGTGGAATCACGGCATCTTGCATTGTGCGAGGGCGTGAGGAGATTACGGTGGCCCTAGTGGCTTCTTGGGGAGCATTGTGCCTCCACACCGCTCCAAACGGAGATTAGCATCCGCAAGGGTGTGAACTTCGGGATACACCGTCGTCTCCGCGTGCCTCGGTTATCTCTTACCCAAGCGCCTTTACTTATGCACTTTACTTTGTGATAGCCATATTGTTCTTTGTCATATATCTTGCTATCACATAGTTGCTTATCTTGCTTAGCATAAGTTGTTGGTGCACA
>NW_021256599.1:6142-7081 GCF_002162155.2 Triticum dicoccoides | reverse complement strand
CCCCTCTAGGCGACATCCTCGATCTTTCACCACCGTCGACCTCCTCCAGCCTCCACCACGGGGTCCTGTTCATCCAGAGGCAACGCCACCGCTCACTGTTCATCCAAACCCCCCCTGCAACGCTCACTGTTCATCCCATCGATCGGCTTTAGTTAACAGCAGTAGCGAAGGAATCGCTCGATTGGGTTCAGTTAACAGCCATCGATCGATCGCTCGGGTTCAGTAACGCGTAGCCTGCAGTGCAATCGCTCGGGTTCAGTTAGAGCCCAACGCCTCGCTCGGATTCAGTTAGAGCCCAACGCCTCGCTCGGATTCAGTTAGAGCCAACGCCTCGCACACACACGCGTACGTGTACGAGAGAAACGCGCATCGCTCGGCCCCCAACCTCCCACCGTAACTGGCAACTCCCTGAAATTTTCCTCCCCCTCGCTTCTACCACGGTTTTTTCCGTCATGGACGGCCCAAAGAATGTCATGCAGCTGCGTCTCCGGCCCGCCTAGGATGAAAAGCCCATTTTCTGTCATGATTTTTTGTCATAGAAGTAGGAGCCCACCACATCTATCATGATACCGAGTTTTGTCACAATTATCATCATAGAAGTGTCATATGTATGACAGGAAAAAAATTCGTTCGGCCCAAAATGTCATGGATGTGTCTTTTTTTGTAGTAATGGTTGAATGAATTGAATATTATAAAATCAAAATTTATATATGTTTCATATGCTTATAACATGGGGAGTAATGACTTCACACATAATAAGTATAGGTAGTAAACTTATTGAAAGTCAGCAAACGCAGCATTGGTCACTTGAACAATTCATGAAATAATATTAAAGGAAGAGAGATTTCACATATAAATATACTATCTTGGACATATTTTGTAACTGTGAGCACTCATTAAAATATGACATGCTAAAAGGTTGATGTTGGACAAGGAAGA
>NW_021256599.1:3532-5325 GCF_002162155.2 Triticum dicoccoides | reverse complement strand
ATATATATATATATATATATATATATATATATATATATATATATATATATATATATATATATATATATATCCACTTGGATGTAGGTTTTCATAAATTATTATTGTTGACATTACCCTTGAGGTAAAAGGTTGGGAGGCGAAACTATAAGCCCCTATCTTTCTCTATATCCGATTGAAACTTTGAAACCATAAATATCACATGAGTGTTAGCAGTTGTGAAAGATTAAATGATAGTTGAGTGTGTGGAGTTTGCTAAACCAAAGCTCTTACATAGACCCTTCCCAAAAATAAGATGAATTGCAATTGTTTGATGACTAAGAGCATGGTTTGTTAGTTTTGAAGAAAGTTTAGGATCTATACTTTAACTTGTTAATAGCTTGTTACTTGATCATGAAAAGTTTCATGAGTTGATCTACTATTATGATATATAATGATGCTTGAAAAAGTGATTGAAACTATCATTGATCAAACTTAAGCGCTTGCTAACATTCACACGTCATAAATTATTTCTTTTATCATTTACCTACTCGAGGATGAGCAAGAATTAAGCTTGGGGATGATGATACATCTCTGTTTTGATGCTACTCGTTGTCTTGTATCCAACAAGCTTGAGTTTGCTCAATTCGGAGCTCATTTGGAGAAGTTATGGCAGTTCTGGTTTTATTGTTACCCTCTGTTGTCTTCTCCGCAAAATGAAGGACTCCTAGTGTTGCTTATCTGGGGCATGCGGTAGTACTGCTCCTCGGAGCGGTAGTACCGTAGGCCCTTGTGGTAGTACCGCTCTGTGGGAGCGGTAGTACCATGGCCTCAGGCCAGGCGTAGCTGCTCGAGCGGTAGTAGGGGCGGATGTAATTTTTTACATCTGCGCCCTACGCGGTAGTACCGCGCCGCGGGCGCGGTAGAACCGTGGGCTCTGGCTAGGCTTAGCAGCATGAGCGGAAGTAGGGGCGGATGTAATTTTTTACATCCGCGCCCTACGCGGTAGTACCTCTCTTCGTGTGCGGTAGTACCGTGCCGGAGTTTTTGCACAGGTCCTCCCTCAGTGGAAGTAGGCACGGATGTAATTTATTTTATTCGCGCCCTTCCCAGGCTGAGACTTTCCTGCCTTGCGGTAGTACCGCAAGGGGGAGCGGTAGTACCGCGCAAGCGGTAGTACTGCCCCCTAGTCAGGCAAGTTCCGGCCTGTGCTGTTGTCGCGGTAGTACCGTGGTCCTCCACGGTAGTACCGCGCAGCCTCGCGGTAGTACCGCGCCCCTGGTGCGGTAGTACCGCGTTGTGCGGGCTGAGTGAGGGGATAACGGTTGGATTTTCTCCCCACCTATAAAAGGGGGTCTTCTTCCCCATTGAGTCTAATCTTTTTTGATCTCGTGTTCTTCCCCATTGTTGACCTTCTTCGAGCTTGCTAACTCTCAATCCCTCCATGGATTCTTGCTAGTTTTTGAGGGAAAAGAGAGAGGAGATCTAGATCCACATTTCCACCAATCACTTTCTCCTCTATGTGAGGGGAACCCCTTGGATCTAGTTCTTGGAGTTCTTGGTGTTCTCCTTCTTGTTCTTCCTCTCATTTTCCTCCCTAGCATTAGTTGCTTCGGTGGGATTTGAGAGAGAAGGACTTGGGCACTCCGTGTGCCCTTGCCATTGCATTTGGTGCATCGGTTTGAGTTCTCCATGTGATACGTGGAAGTTACAAGTTGAGAAGCTTATTACTCTTGGGTGCTTGGTGCCCTTGAGCTTGTTCATCTTGGGTGCTTGGGCGCCCCTAGTTAGTTGGTGGTGTTCGGAGCTCAATCATT
>NW_021256599.1:0-1819 GCF_002162155.2 Triticum dicoccoides | reverse complement strand
GCATCCAACCATAAAAGCGCATGACAACCTATGCTTCCCTCTGCGAAGGGCCTATCTTTTACTTTTATCTTCTACCCTTATACAAGAGTCATGGTGATCATCACCTTTCCTTTTTACACTTTTTCCTTTGGCAAGCACTTTGTGTTGGAACGATATATATATATATATATATATATATATATATATATATATATATATATATATATATATATATATATATATATCCACTTGGATGTAGGTTTTCATAAATTATTATTGTTGACATTACCCTTGAGGTAAAAGGTTGGGAGGCGAAACTATAAGCCCCTATCTTTCTCTATGTTCGATTGAAACTTTGAAACCATAAATATCACATGAGTGTTAGCAATTGTGAAAGATTAAATGATAGTTGAGTGTGTGGAGTTTGCTAAACCAAAGCTCTTACATAGACCCTTCCCAAAAATAAGATGAATTGCAATTGTTTGATGACTAAGAGCATGGTTTGTTAGTTTTGAAGAAAGTTTATGATCTATACTTTAACTTGTTAATAGCTTGTTACTTGATCATGAAAAGTTTCATGCGTTGATCTACTATTATGATATATAATGATGCTTGAAAAAGTGATTGAAACTATCATTGATCAAACTTAAGCGCTTGCTAACATTCACACTTCATAAATTATTTCTTTTATCATTTACCTACTCGAGGATGAGCAAGAATTAAGCTTGGGGATGATGATACGTCTCTGTTTTGATGCTACTCGTTGTCTTGTATCCAACAAGCCTGAGTTTGCTCAATTCGGAGCTCATTTGCAGAAGTTATGGCAGTTCTGGTTTTATTGTTACCCTCTGTTGTCTTCTCCGCAAAATGAAGGACTCCTAGTGTTGCTTATCTCGGGCATGCGGTAGTACTGCTCCTCGGAGCGGTAGTACCGCAGGCCCTTGCGGTAGTACCGCTCTGTGGGAGCGGTAGTACCATGGCCTCAGGCCAGGCGCAGCTGCTCGAGCGGTAGTAGGGGCGGATGTAATTTTTTACATCCGCGCCCTACGCGGTATTACCGCGCCGCGGGCGCGGTAGTACCGTGGGCTCTGGCTAGGCTTAGCAGCATGAGCGGAAGTAGGGGCGGATGTAATTTTTTACATCCGCGCCCTACGCGGTAGTACCTCTCTTCGTGTGCGGTAGTACCGTGCCGGAGTTTTTGCGCAGGTCCTCCCTCAGTGGAAGTAGGCATGGATGTAATTTATTTCATCCGCGCCCTTCCCAGGCTGAGACTTTCCTGCCTTGCGGTAGTACCGCAAGGGGGAGCGGTAGTACCGCGCAAGCGGTAGTACTGCCCCCTAGTCAGGCAAGTTCCTGCCTGTGCTGCTGTCGCGGTAGTACCGCGCAGCCTCGCGGTAGTACCGCGCCCCTGGTGCGGTAGTACCGCGTTATGCGGGCTGAGTGAGGGGATAACGGTTGGATTTTCTCCCCACCTATAAAAGGGGGTCTTCTTCCCCATTGAGTCTAATCTTTTTTGAGCTCGTGTTCTTCCCCATTGTTGACCTTCTTCGAGCTTGCTAACTCTCAATCCCTCCATGGATTCTTGCTAGTTTTTGAGGGAAAAGAGAGAGGAGATCTAGATCCACATTTCCACCAATCACTTTCTCCTCTATGTGAGGGGAACCCCTTGGATCTAGTTCTTGGAGTTCTTGGTGTTCTCCTTCTTGTTCTTCCTCTCATTTTCCTCCCTAGCATTAGTTGCTTCGGTGGGATTTGAGAGAGAAGGACTTGGGCACTCCGTGTGCCCTTGCCATTGCATTTGGTGCATCGGTTTGAGTTCTCCATGTGATACGTGGAAGTT
>NW_021256598.1:0-688 GCF_002162155.2 Triticum dicoccoides | reverse complement strand
ATCCCCAGTTGTTCATGTGTTTCACAAAAGTCTTCAAAATAATATTCGATCTTCCGAAAATCCTCTGGAGCCTTTGGCTCTTGAAATTCTTGCTTGCTTGCATTATGGTTAATCCCATAAGTCTCGTAGTCTTAATGACATTCCTTGTCATTATCATTTTGAGTCTGTTAACTCAATATGTTGCGAATACACGCAATCATCATTGATCCTTATAAATTACCTTTCCGACGGAGCTTCCATTCTTTTAACTGGAATTGGTTCTCGACCAATCCAATTGTCGTTGATTGTACCCTAAGGCTATTCAACTTATCCATCCCTAATCAGAGCATTGCTTCTGATCCCTTGATTTGGAAATCATAATTCCTTTGCATTTGACAATTGAGTTAGTCAGTTGTTTATATAATCTGATCTGCTTGCATTCTTCTTCCTCTAGTTGAGTACCGATACTCGTATCAAATCCTTTGTGGACCATCAAGTCCTTTGTTGGATTGTTATCCGACAGTGTCCTTCACATTTGATCACCTTGTGAGTTCTTCCCCTGATACATAATGCCTTTGTTAAGTTGTATCCTCTGCTTGGTCAACCATGCTCTGCTTTCGGGCTTGTGTTATTTACTCTTGAAACTTGTGGTATATGTTTCTAAGAAGCCCCTATGGGTTGAACATATGCCTTCTCTAAACCGTGTGAA
>NW_021256597.1:0-606 GCF_002162155.2 Triticum dicoccoides | reverse complement strand
GCCGCCCCCTCTCCGTATATGCGCGGGGTCGTGTACATTTTTTTAAAGCGGGATCGTTGTACATTGACGCGCGGGGTCGTTGTATATATTGATTATCAAGTTTTACTTTTTTTGTTGTTAATTATCAAGTTTTCTATACGTTTTTTTGTTAATTATCAAATTTTACGGCTTTTTTTGTTAATTATCAAGTTTTAAGTTATTTTACCGTTTTTGTTAAACTAATTAACTAGTTAAAATTAAAAAGAACAAAAAAATGAAAAAAAAAGAAAAAATTCCGGTGGCCCGCGGCGCCCCTGTCTCTCCACGATCTCGCTCTATGTCTGAGACCGGTGGCCCGTGCGCGCGCGGCAGTACCGAGGCCGGCCGGCGGCGTTGAGGGCGGGCGAGCGAGGCGGCGCGCGCGCGGTGGGCGAGGGAGGCCGGTGACGGCCGGCGGCGCCGTACGTGTGGGCGAGAGGGGGCGGCGCGCGTGGGCCGGGGCGGGGCACGGTGTGCAAACATACGGCAGGCGACGGCGGGCGGCGTCGAGGGCGAGGGCGACAGCGGGCGTCGTCGAGGGCGAGGGCGACGGCGGCAGGCCTTCGGCGCGGTGTTGAATCGGAGAAG
>NW_021256596.1:0-1922 GCF_002162155.2 Triticum dicoccoides | reverse complement strand
CCGGAGCCGCTAGCTCCGAGCCTCTTGCTCGGTGGCGTGTACTTTCCGCCATCACCAGCGTCGCTCTTCTTCGGTGACTGATCTCCCATCGCTACCCACCATCGCCGATTTGCCTCCAGCCACAACCAGGCTCTGTATACCAAATGTTGGATCACAGTCACAGGCCGGAAACACAAGCGAGTACGGTGGAGACAGACGAGAGAGGGAGGAAGACGAACACATAGGATTTTGCGAGGCGCAACTGCCAGCCTCTTTTCTTGTTATCTCTTATTTATATGGTCAAATAAATTGCCTTTTTGTTACAACACAAAATAACGTAAACACAGCGGAGAACGGGTATAACGGACGTGCCATCCCACGGCCACCCGAACTGTGCTGCGACGCTGCTGCATGCGCTGGATTCGTGCCATCCCACGAAGCACAAACGGCGGCCACATCTAACTAACTAAATACTAAGCCAAGACGTGTACATGCACACGTTGCATGGCACGATTATTTGCAAAAAGAAAACTAGCAAGCGAGTAGCCGAGCTACACGCCTAACAAAACCATGCAACCTAGAACCTGCACTACACGTACATGCTAATGCAACAGGATTATCCAACAATCACTCCCTAATCTTGTTGCCGCTTGATGTTCACCTGATTTTGGGTAGCCTACTTGATCTAGCCTTTGCTGCCCGCGTCCGCGCTTGATGCTCGTGAGCTGACGCCATGGTGGGCGACACCCCCTTTCTTGTTGACATCTCCATGCATGTCAGGCTACTGCTGCTGGTGTCTGAAAAATTCTGGGCTCAACTTTGTTGATGACACATGAGAAGCGCCAACGGCTGTCTTGAGTAGCACCTTGTACAGCCGGTTGGGTGATCTCTTAACCTTCATCTGCATCTTTCCAGACCTGCCTCTAACCCACAAGAATGTACCATCTAGCACTACACGATTGCCATCCTCTGCCAGCTTATCAAGACTAATTATGTTACTAGGTAAACTTGGTACAAAATATACCTCCGTCAGATGCAGCTGCTCACCGCTCTTGCATTCAACAATGACTGGACCTTTCCCTTTAATCGGAGCAGCAGACCCATCTCCGAGCTTCACATGGCCACGGATGCTTTCATCTATCTCCTTGAATTTGCACCGTGAGCCAGTCATGTGGTTACTAGCACCACTATCAAGCCACCATGCATCAGCTGATCCATCCATGCTCAACAAAGGCTTCACGTTCTCCTCATTCAGCATCACAAAGTTCTTGCTCTCCTCAACGAGTTCACTTCCCTCATCCGTGAGGTGCATATCAGACCAACATCCCTTGTTCCCTTTGATCTTCACTCCCGGCTTCTTCACGCCGAGTGTCGCCGCGGCCGACAGCGGCGTCGTAACAGCAGCCCTCACGGCCGGCGTCGTTGCCGCACTCCCTGCGGCCGGCGCCGTCTTGACTTGAATGGGTGCTGCAGCTGCATGTAGCACCAGATCCCTGAGTCGTGCATTCTCATCACAGATCACACGCTGCATCTCCAAGAACTTGGCCTTCTCCTCCCTTGCATGTACCAACTCCTCAGCCTGTGTCATGTACTCGTCAGACAGGGCATGCAACTTTGCATTAGCGGCGGCCAACTCTCCGCGTAGCCGTGCGACCTCAGCCTTAGCAGTTTCAACCTCCATCGATGCATCAGAGGGCTTGAAGGAATTGCCTCCCAGTGCATGGCCGCCCTCTGCCTCCATCTCTGTAGGCTCAAAGACACCCGCGATGCCTTCCACCTCAGGCGCAAGCTCACATGCCATAGCCATGAGCAGCGCCGGCTCGTCGTCGACGTCGGCAGCAACCAGGAGCGCCTTCTCTTTCTTCCAGGCCTCACACTCAGACTTGAAGTGTCCTTTATCCCCGCACTCGAAACAGCTAATCTTGGACTTGTCGAACTTGCCA
>NW_021256595.1:0-579 GCF_002162155.2 Triticum dicoccoides | reverse complement strand
ATGAAGAATATGACTAGCACATTTAAGTCTAACCCACTTCCTATGCATAGGTATTTTGTGAGAAAACAACTTGTGGGGACAAGAATCAACTTGCATAGGAAGGTAAAACAAGCATAACTTCAAAATTTTAAGCACATAAAGAGGAAACTTGATATTATTGCAATTCCTACAAGCATATGTTCCTCCCTCATAATAATTTTCAGTAGCATCATGAATAATTCAACAATATAACCAGCACCTAAAGCATTCTTTTCATGATCTACAAACATAGAAAATTTATTACTCTCCACATAGGCAAAATTCTTCTCATTCGGAATAGTGGGAGTATCATAGGAAAGTCGAATACTATAAATTGTTTCCATATTAAAAGAGTAATGTTCAGAGAAGGGGTAATCATAATCATGACAAGTTTTATAAATATAATCATCACTACTTTTTATAGCATAAGTTTCATCACAATAATCATCATAAGTAGCAACTTTGTTCTCATCATAATCACTTTGCATATCAAAACATGGAAGGCTAAAAATATCATCATTATTAAACATAGAATCCCCAAGCTTGGGACAGACATTAATT
>NW_021256594.1:0-408 GCF_002162155.2 Triticum dicoccoides | reverse complement strand
CTGACGACTGTAATGGAATGGTCAGAGAAGTAATGAGCAACCTTCTTCGTGGTCATATAAATCCCATATACAAGCTTCTGATAATGAGGGTATCTTTATTTTGATGGGGTCAAAACTTCAGAAACATAATATACTGGGCGCTAAACTTTAAAGGCTTTTCCTTCTTCTTCTCGCTCGACCGTAAGTGTTGTACTGACGACTTGTCCCGTGGCTGCAATGTAAAGCAGCAAAGGCTCTTTGCTGATCGGGGCAGCAAGCACCGACTGGGTGGAGAGTCGGGCTTTTAGCTCTGCAAACGCTGCATCAGCTTCAGGAGTCCACTCGAACTTGTCTGACTTCTTCATCAGTCGGTAAAGAGGCAATGCCTTTTCACCGAGACGAGAGATGAATCGACTTAAAGCGGCCAAG
>NW_021256593.1:0-1156 GCF_002162155.2 Triticum dicoccoides | reverse complement strand
TAGGATAGCCTAGCCAAGAGTCAAAGCTGGCTTGCTGCAATAACCCCACCAACCCTTCTTGATACTAAGCATGTATGTAGGATCTGATGTAAGTCTTGCTGAGTACCTCTGTACTCATGTTGCTATAATTTACATTTTTACAGAAGACGCTGCAACCCCTTCTGATGGGTTCTATGTAGACGTTGACATCAACGAGTAGGCTAAAGACCCAGGTGGTGACCCTGAGCTTGTGAAGGACCTTGTAGTATAGCTAGGCTTCCCAAGCCTCTTTTATTTTACTAGTTGTCTGTACTCAGACAAGTCACTTCCGCTGCTAGTTTGTATGACTGTATGACTTGTATGTTGGGTCGTGAGACCCGTACCTTTGTGTATGTTATGTATGGCTCCCTGAGCCTTAAATAAAGTACTTGTGTCGTAGAGTCATGTTGTGATGCTTCGTTGTATTTGCACATATCGAGCATATTGTGTGTATGATTGAAATGCTTGATATGTGTGGGATCTGACTATCTAGTTGTTTATCTTTAGTAGCCTCTCTTACCGGGAAATGTCTCCTAGTGTTACCGCTGAGCCATGGTAGCTTGCTACTGCTCTGGAACACTTAGGCTGGCCGGCATGTGTCCTTCTTCGTTCCTGTGTCTGTCCCTTCTGGGAAATGTCACGCTTTGAGTACCGGAGTCTTGTTAGCCCGCTATAGCCCGGTTTACCGGAGTCCTGCTAGCCCAGTGCTACAGCCCGGACCCACTTGCTGATGACCGACACGTTCGAAGCTGGGTCATGGATGCCTGTCCCTGTAAGTCTGTGCCACTTTGGGTTTACGACTAGTCATGTCAGCCCGGGCTCTTTATCATATGGATGCTAGCGCCACTATCATATACGTGAGCCAAAAGGCGCAAACGGTCCCGGGCAAAGGTAAGGCGACACCCGTGGGGATACCGTGCGTGAGGCCGCAAAGTGATATGAGGTGTTATCGGCTAGATCGATGTGACATCGAGTCGGGGTCCTGACAGCGTTGGCATCAGAGCCGGACTGCCTGTAGGTTCTCCAAGCCAAACTGGTCGATGTTGAGTCTAGAAATTCTTTAGTTATATGTAGGGGAATTGTTTGTGGGTTGGAACGTAAGGCTCTTTTTACTCCTTTATCTTATGACATTCTGATC
>NW_021256592.1:0-494 GCF_002162155.2 Triticum dicoccoides | reverse complement strand
GAGCGAGAGCCGGAGCACCTACATCTAGTGCCGTTGTGGAAGTCGCTGCCGAGGAAGCAACGACATGGGGGAGAGATGTCGTGGATGATGTGGCCGGCGACGGCGCCGTCGATGGAGACGCCATGTCTGCTCGGTATCGAGCACCGGCAGCCCCGTGATATCGAATAAAAGATAAAATGCAGCGGTGAGTGCAGAACCTCCTTGGTGGCACCGAGTTGGCCTCGGCTTCATCGGAGGAATTGGTGAGGGTGCTGCGGTTCCGGTGGGGCAGGTCAAGACGGCGCTGTGGGGATTGAGGTGGCACGATAGACGAGGCGAACGTTGTGGCAGCTCCTTGGAGGTGGAGGACGGGGCGGCTGATCCGGCGGGACAACGAGATCGACAACGGATCCTCATCCGGTGCGGTGGATGAGGGATGGCGAGCTGTTGCGGTGGACAACATAGTCGGGGAAGAGTCTCCGGCTGGGCGGCGGTCGGGAGGCCGACGGAGGAGC
>NW_021256591.1:0-1366 GCF_002162155.2 Triticum dicoccoides | reverse complement strand
AAATGGGAGAGACCCAAGGTAGAATGGCACATTGGTGGTGCAAGCTGGAAACAAAATGCAAATGCTGGGAATGATTCTGGTAACTGGGGAAGAACCCAACAATAGAGAGTGAATTCGCTGTTTGAAAAGATCATAGCATTGCCGAGGAAACTGAGAGCATCCCAATTAGTGTCGATGATAACACCTAGCGCTTGTGCGTGCTCTCAAGAACTTGAGCATTTCCATATTCATTAAGGTTTTACCAACATCCGTGTCAAGGATCCTGGCAACACAATCATACCACCATGATGAACAACGATGGACGATGCAGATGCAAAGGAAGATAACACTTTCTCAGATTTCACCCTTGGCGGGGCCAAGGAAATAAAATCTGGATGATCGACCAAGAGACATTTAGCACTCCGCTTCTAATGTTCTCCTTGATGTGCTAGTGTAACCCATTCACAGAAATGGTCTGGTATCTAGAACATCAAGTAAAGGTCGGACTTCGGGAGCAATAGAATCCATAAGGAACAGTTACGGAGGTAAATCCTACGAAATCCTTATGGGGAGGTGGCCAACTTCTTCAATCAAGATACTACAATAATAGGTCCTTCGGCTGGGTGGTGCTGGCCACGACATCCACTTTACCAGTTATCGAGGGACCAATATTATAGTTCTTGGGAAATGTTCCAACCGTCATATCTGCCTGAGATTCAGATCTGGTTGGTGTCAGGATATTCCAGACTCATCGAGTCTAGGAAGGAAAATGAAAGTTTGCAACACAAATCGACGAGACGACGTTGCGAGATTCTCGGGAAATGAACTACGATAGCAAGCTCCAAAGCATGAGCTGGTTCTGCTACGCACGTGTGAACACGCTGTTCCAGGCAAACATGATCACATGGTAGTCTTACAATAAAACACTACCGAGTTCCGGTGGGGAACCATCATCGAGGATATCAAAGTTCTTGATTAAGCCCGGGTTAGCTCTTAAAAAGAACTCCTTCTCCTAGAACAAATCAATTAGTGGCTTGGTGTGCTAGGGATACATATGGAATGAAGATGATCAGTCTTTCAGACCATAGAATACTTCGCACATGCATGACTGACTTGCGATGATTCCAAAGGAAACAACATTGACTTTCTCGAGTCCACGGCGGCAACTAGCATCAAATGCACATGAACTGGAGGAAGTCACTTCTTACATCCGAACATATGCTTCATGAGCTAGCATGAAGAAATGCTTTCAAAAGTTTCCAACACTAGCTTAATGTTCAACAAAATCATGGAGAAGATAAGGATGTTGTCGATGGGCTCAACAACAATTCATCCAGATTCCCATGAAGATGGAATTCCCTAATTATGTGAACAGGTGATAGCATTG
>NW_021256590.1:0-434 GCF_002162155.2 Triticum dicoccoides | reverse complement strand
AAACATTCATACCTGTCAGCGTCTTCAGGAGCCATGTATTGCGTCTCATGATCCAAATCATATCCACCATGTTCTTCACGTGTAATAAGGGCCAAAGTCTCCTCATCATAGTCACTAGCGGACTCATACCCACCATCCTCAGTAGCAATCATCACACGCTGAGATTTGCATTCTCGCGCATAATGACCTCTTCCCTTACAACAACGACAAATAATATCACTTGTGTGCCCTGTTGATCCCATGGAAGAAGAAGAGCTCTGTGCAGGCCCGGCAGGTGCGCTCTTGGCAGATAATGGCGGTTGTGCCTGCTTTCTTGTATCACGGCTGGAGATGGCACCTGATGAAGTTGCTGGTGCAGTGGAAGTAGAAGATGCACGCGGTGTCCATGAGGAAGGTCGACCTGCAGAAAAGTTAGTGCGCGCCAATGCTTGTCG
>NW_021256589.1:0-1746 GCF_002162155.2 Triticum dicoccoides | reverse complement strand
TCTGAAATCAACAAACAAGGCCGCGCCGCCGATGTCTTGCACCTTCGTCCAGGCCATCTCCTCCTCGTTGAGCTTGAACACCCGCGGTGGCTGGTCTGCGTTACGCATGAACACGGAGACCAGCTCCCCTCGCAGCTCAACCAGGTAGCAAAACTCTCTCCCCTCGTGGTGGTCACCTTCGAGGTCCATCTCCACATGAATCGGGTTAGGCTTCTCCAAGATCGTCCATGTGTCGCTTGCCGGGTCAAACGTGCCAAGGTTGCCCTTTCTCCCGAGGCAATAGAACTTGTCGTGGAACAAGACAGGGTTGTTGTATGCCACTGGGAATGGATCCCCTTCATAGTACTCGAGATGTCGTTCAAACCACTTGGCCTCGCCATGCCGCCATGTAAAGGCGCCGACCGCTTTGCCATCCTGTCTGCTGTTCACGGCAAAGAAAATGCAGTCCGGAGATTCTGGGTCCATCGAGGACCACGACAAGCCCATGAAGTTGTATTCCCAATCGAGTATGGCCATTTCCACGATGTCCCCGGTGAAGGGATTTATGATGTACATGTCGTCAATGTCTGAGCTGTCCGACATGGCTACCCATCCGTCTTTCGAGAATCGGAAAATATGCTCGTCGTGTTCGTTTTCGGCCGTGTCAAATGTTTCAACATGCATGCTGTACTCCTGGCCACGCAGAGGGTCGAACAGCTTGCACGCCCCATCTCGGCCGGAGCAGTGCAGGAGCCAAGGCCACACAATGGCTTGCTCAACCGGGTTAGTCACAAGGCTCCATGACTTACACACTGCCGGGAATCAGAGACGATCCACCAAAGAAAGCCTTGAAACGACCAGCTCCAGCAGTTCTAGTGGAAGATCATGCCACGGGCGTGTATTCCAAGAGTTTGCCTGCTCCTCCTTCAACTTGAAGATGGGTTCACAACTCTCTTCTAGCACGGGGCGGTTGGTCAACAACAGTCCCGTTTCTTCCACCACCGTGGGCAAGGGCAACGGCGGAACAGTCCAGAATGCTCTGCACCCAGGCTCGGTAGGTTGCGGAAGGATCTGATGGAAGCTGGTGGTGTTGTCGTCCAAGCAAAACTTGTATAACCTCTCACAGTCGCAGCCTGACAACACAAAGTACACACAGTTGCCCTGTGGAATCAACCCCCCTGCCCCTGGACGAACGGGCACAGAGAAGCCGTAGCGCCCAGAGATGAGGAAGGCGCGGTCGCCGCCGATGCTGTCTACCCTCGTCCAGGTGAGGGACTCGAGATCTAGGCGGTACACGGCGACGCTGGTGAGTGTGCCGTCGTTGACAAAGTCCCCAAAATACTGTGTGACTACGTTGAAGAGATTCCCACACGACTCCACGATGTAGTACATGGGCGGCCTGTCGTGCACCTCTTTAGCGCCAACGAGAGTGCCGACGAGTCGCGCTCGGACCGTGCCGTGGCCGTCGTCGTCGGCTATCACGGTGAGCGTGTCGGAGGCAAGGTTGTCGGTGGCGAGCGTGTAATGCTCGGTATAACCGAAAGAGTAGATCTTCCCTCTATAGCCGATCATAAGGTATGGGAGAGTGATCTTCGGGGACTCAAGCCTGGCCCACTGCGAGTCACCGGGCCGACAGTGAAGCAGGAACCTCTCCACACCGTCTTCTACCTCGTGTACAACGGCGATCACCACGGCGCAGTCTGGGTGCGCCGGTGATGTACCGAGCGTCGCGCACCTCGCTATCTCATCCGACGGCTCGTGCAGCGG
>NW_021256588.1:0-772 GCF_002162155.2 Triticum dicoccoides | reverse complement strand
GAGTCGACGGCGGCGAGCTCGGCTGCGGCCGCCGGGGTTCGGTCGTGCACGGGAACGGTGCTGGAGCTCGAAGTCGAGCAAAGCGAGGCGCTAGGGATGCTCTACGGGGTCTTGCGAACTCGTTGGACTCGCCGGGGTGACCAAATGGTCACCGGAGCTGCGTCGACGGCGAGCTCGGCGACGGCGGAGGTTCGGCCGTGGTGGGGAGGTGGCTACGGTGAGGGAACGAGGGGAAGGAGAGGGGGAAACGGTGGCGTAGCTCACCGCGGTTGCAGTGGGCGTCGAAGCGGGCTCGGGGACGCGCTGGAGACGGCGAATCGACGGCGACGGTGGTCGGAGCCCGAAGAGGGGAACGGCGACGTGGCGGCGATGCAGGGCTTCCGGGGAGCTGTGGAGCGGTGGGGAGGAAGAGGGAGTCGAGGCGAAGCTCCTGAGCTAGTCGGGGGAGCGAGGGGTGGCCGGAGACGGTGGCTATGGCGAACGGCGGCGACGGTGGTGTTCGGCCGTGTGAGAGGGGAAGCGAGAGAGAGGAGAGGAGAGCCGGGGGAGAGGCGTGGCGTCGTCCAGGGCGTCGAGCGAGGAGGGGAGGCCAGGCAAGCAGGCGAGCAGGTGGCGTGGCGCGGTGGCGCGCGCGCGCGCCGGCCACACTCCCCTCCCTCTGTCGGGACGAAGACGACAGAGGAGGGAGGTGGGCTGGGCCGGCTGCCGGCTGGGCCAGCCAGCTGGCTGGGCCGCACAGTGGAGGAGCCCAGGTAAGCTCCTCCTGTTATAT
>NW_021256587.1:0-1000 GCF_002162155.2 Triticum dicoccoides | reverse complement strand
TTATTAAGATTTACAAATGAAATGAAAACCTGACATGTTTGTGAAGTTATATATAAAGGTCCTATTTACATTGTCTGTCAAAAACTGCTATATCATGGGTTAATAAGAGAGGAATGATATTCATTTATACCTTCATATGCATGTTCAAAAGCAAAAACTGAAATTGTATGTCCATATGAATGAACTTGTATTTTCATAAGCCAATTGTTTAGTATGTATATAGCTTCATATATAGTGTATGAAATATAGTTAGGAGCTTTCCATCATTATGCAAAATCAACTTGTTTGTAATGACATTATTTGAACTGCAATTCAATTCCTTGTAAATGACTTGCTTGGTTGACAATATAGCAGAAGGAGGATCTTGTTGGCAAGAAGAGGAAGTGGGACTCATCTGGCTACGACCCTTATGACAGTGATGAGGATGAGCCGTACGAGGTAAGGCCTAGCTGAAATGTTATTTGTGCATTGACTTAGTGTTAGATGTTTGTAGTATTTGAATGCATAATGTATTAATGTCAGTCATTAATGTGTGCAGTATCAATCTGGAGATGATGTGGTCGAGGGGAACGTCGAGTCGTTTGAAGAGAAGGAGGTGCTGAAGATCAGGGCCCAAGGATCTGCTAGGTACTACAACTGGAGGTCTGACAAGTACCGGTGCCCCTACTGCAGCAGGCCCAAGCCCAGGTTTGGGTTGCTGGAGCATCTGATGGAGCATTGTCGGGCTACATCCATCAGCAGTCATGACTACAAGATCACGGCTCAGCATTTTTCCCTCCACAAGGTCCTGAGAAACCCTGACATGTAGTTGCCCTAGACCCTCGTTGTCGTATGATGTAGGAAGGCTCAGTCCTTTTGGTGAACTTTGTGTGGTATTCTGATGGTGGAAACTTGTAGTGGTAATTTAGTATGAACTTTATCTAAGTGCAGTACTGTGATGTGCGGTCCAAACATAGCTAATATGCTAGTGGTCTGCATCAGCAAGTGTGTTGTGTGGATG
>NW_021256586.1:0-386 GCF_002162155.2 Triticum dicoccoides | reverse complement strand
AAAACATTAGGGAGATTGTATAATGAATTTTTACCTTGCAAAAGAAGTATTTTGGGAGAAAAAGAGTCCGGAGCGCACACGAGGTGGCCACAAGCCTTGGAGGCGCGCCCCCATGGCTTGTCGCCTCCTCGTCCGCTATTTGAACTACTCATTTTCCTAATTTTTAAGATATTCCAAAACAGAGTAAAATTGCCATTGGAGAACTTTTGGAGTCAGTTTTCTTACTGTATCACATACATATTCCTTTTCAAGGTTCAAGAGCATTCCAGGAAGTTTCCCTTATGTACTCCTCCGCAGTTATGGTATTAATAATATTGGTTTCAACATTTATGGGTGTACCTGAGATATAATGTTTGATTCTTTACCCGCTTACTACCTTTGGGTTA
>NW_021256585.1:0-561 GCF_002162155.2 Triticum dicoccoides | reverse complement strand
ATCACCATGATCTTGCGTGTATGTAGGAAATTTTTTGAAATTACTACGTTCCCCAACAATATCGAGCACCTATCCGGTGACTCCGGCGGTCTAGGGCATTATTCGGCACCGAGAGGGTGTAGTCCATGGTGAATAACTGCTTCTCCGTGTTAGTGCATGTCATCGCGAGATGACAGACCAAGTCTAGGCCCGTTCTTTGAGATAGTCTATGGGTATCGAGAGGGAATGTGTCTGGTTTGTGCAGGAAGTGCGGGTCCTGTTGCTCCGTTGGCCTCGAAACTTCTTGTGCTCTCAAAGGAGGCCATCGCATGTATATGCATGGGCTATCCGGTGGCCCCGGTGGTCTAGGAAGTTTACCGGCACCGAGAGAGGGGGTGATACGTCTCCAACGTATCTATAATTTTTGATTGTTCCATGCTATTATATTACCCCTTTTGGATGTTTATGGGCTTTATTTTACACATTTATATCATTTTTGGGACTAACATACTAACCGAAGGCCCAGCCCGTATTGCTGTTTTTTGGCCTATTTCAGTATTTCGAAGAAAAGGAATATCAAAC
>NW_021256584.1:0-387 GCF_002162155.2 Triticum dicoccoides | reverse complement strand
CCCGTTCCGGGCGTATATCACGGCTGGCAGGGCCTTATTGCGTCGCTCCTCGCTGCCCGCCCTGCAGCTTGGGTTCCTAGCGCCATGCCCTCAGATTCCGCGCAGGTGGGGGCGGCGTGGTCCCATGATGACCTGGAGGTCTGCAATGGAGGCGGCGGCGGCGATCACGGATGTTGGCGGAGGAGCAAGATATTGGGAGGCAGAGGGCTACGCGGTGGTGGCGGTGGCATGCTTCAGGATCGACCAACCAAATAGATCGAGATCGAGGGGGAAAGGCGGATCCAGAGGTGACGCCAAAAAACCACGCGGTAGTGTGCGGGAGGGACGAAAAAAACCCAATGAAAAAAAACCGACGAAAGTGGTGGGACGAAAATTAACCGTGGAACG
>NW_021256583.1:0-1622 GCF_002162155.2 Triticum dicoccoides | reverse complement strand
CAAGTAAATTGACAAAATCGACGCCCACAACTGCTTTGTGTTCTACTCGTGCATAGAAACTACGCATAGACCTAGCTCATGATGCCACTGTTGGGGATCGTAGCAGAAATTTAAAATTTTCTACGCATCACCAAGATCAATCTATGGAGTAATCTAGCAACGAGGGGAAGGAGAGTGCATCTACATACCCTTGTAGATCGCTAAGCGGAAGCATTCAAGTGAACGGGGTTGATGGAGTCGTACTCGTCGTGATCCAAATCACCGATGATCCTAGCGCCGAACGGATGGCACCTCCGCGTTCAACACACGTACGGTTGGGAGACGTCTCCTCCTTCTTGATCCAGCAAGGGGAGAGGAGAAGTTGAGGGAGAACTCCAACAGCACGACGGCATGGTGGCAATGGAGCTCGTGGTTCTCCAGCAGGGCTTCGCCAAGCACTACTAAGGAGGAGGAGGTGTAGGAGGAGGGAGGGCTGCGCCAGGGGAAGGGTACGACTGCCCTCCCTCTCCCTCACTATATATAGGGGAAGGGAGGAGGGGGAGGCGCCCTAGGGTTCCCTAGGGGAGGGGCGGCGGCCATAGGGGAAACCCTAGATGGGTTTGGGCGCCCCCACCCCCTAGGAAACTTGCCCCCCAAGCCGGGAGGGGCGGCTGCCCTAGGGGTGGCGCCCCTACCTCTCCTGGTTACGTGAGATGGGGTGGAAGGGGCGCTCAGCCCCTTAGTGGGCTGATGTTCCCTCTCCCCTTGGCCCATAAGGCCCCCCAACGCTTGCCGGGGCCTCCGAAACCCCTTTCGGACACGCTGGTCATCACCTGGTACCCCCGGAACAATTCCGAACTCCAATATCCTTCGTCCAATATACCGATCTTCACCTCCGGACCATTCTGGAGCTCCTCGTCATGTCCGGGATCTCATCCGGGACTCCAAACAACCTTCGGTAACCACATACTATTTCCCATAACAACTCTAGCGTCACTGAACCTTAAGTGTGTAGACCCTATGGGTTTGGGAACCATGCAGACATGACCGAGACAACTCTCTAGCCAATAACCAACAGTGGGATCTGGATACCCATGTTGGCTCCCACATGTTCCACGATGATCTCATCGGATGAACCACGATGTCGAGGATTCAATCAATCCCGTATACAATTCCCTTTATCTAGCGGTATTGTACTTGCCCGAGATCCGATCGTCGGTATCTGATACCTTCACTACAGGAATCCAGTACTTTGCCGTCTGCCATGGCGGACGGCAAAGGCAGGGACGGCTGACGGCAAAGCACTTTGCCGTCCGCGGCGAACGGCAAACAGTGACGGCAAAGATAGGGTCGGCAAACAGGTCCTTTGCCGTCGGCTTTTTATGGCGGACGGCAAAGAGCCCTTTGCCTACAGCGACTGACGACAAAGAGGGGGGACGGCAAAATGTTGCACGTCCGCCAGCATCACTCCGTTAGGCGGCTAACGGCGGCCTTTGCCGTCCGCCAGCGGACGGCAAATTTGAGCGCCTCTTTGCCGTCCGCCAGATGACGTCAGCTATACGTCAGCGCCCGCTCTTTTTTGCCGTCCGCCTGGCGAACGGCAAAGGCGAAGTCTTTACCATCAGCTTGGCTTTGCCGTCCGC
>NW_021256582.1:0-386 GCF_002162155.2 Triticum dicoccoides | reverse complement strand
GTAGCTCCAAATCTAATAAACTTTATATGTAAATGGGGTGGGAAAATGCCTAGTTTAACATGCTGACCTTACTTTGCATGTTTAATAACTCTAAAATTATGTTTAGGGCAGAACAGTACCATAACCAAAATATGCATATGAGGAGTTCCCGGACTTGTTGTTTTGTTGTACCGGCCTCATTTAAACTTGCCTAGATTAGATAGTTTCACCATGCTTCACCTCTTGCCATGCTAACAACATTTAATATTGTTGGGTACATAAACGAGAGAGAACTAAATAAGTCATGTGGTGATTTCTCCAATATGCAACTCGGTTGCATATTGAGCTCCACTTAATTTGTAGGATTGTTTGTGCACTTTGCCATGCCATGCCATGTATCATTAAAC
>NW_021256581.1:0-876 GCF_002162155.2 Triticum dicoccoides | reverse complement strand
GTGGCAAAGCAAAAGAGCGAGCAAACTAGCATAGCAAAGATAGTAGTGATTTCGAGGGTATGATCATCTTGCCTGCACAGTTGTCAGAGTTGACTGGATCCTCACAAGCAAACTCAACGGGCTCCTCGGTAGCGAACTCGTCTCCCGGCTCTACCCAACAAGACAAACAAGCAACAAGGATACAATCAACCACGGGCAAGACCAAGCAATATGATGAAATGACGATATGTTATGCGGGATGCGATGCGGGATGCAAAATGCAAGATATGATAGGAAATGCATGCACCTGGCATCAACTTGGAAAACCAAGTGTGCCACTGGATAGAGGGGATGAAATCGCTTGAAAACGATATAAAGATCATAGGAATCGGAGCTACGGTTTAGAAATGGCAAGCGTTTTAAGATATGACACCGGTCTACGATTTACAGCAAGTAGGCATCTAAATGCAACGAAATGAACATGCTACAGCCACCAAACATGAAAACAAAATACATGGCAGTGATGTACACAAGATGGTTGACAAAACACTAGCACTGAGCCATAGGCAAATTCATCCATTAAGAGGTTCAAACAAGCATGGCTAAAACGCAAATGCAAAACAGATTTCAGACTTAGTGAAATCAACACTAGTCTGAAATTTCAGATCACGAAGCTCTCTTCGGAGCAGCAAAACAACATGATAGAAAACCTGAACATGACAAGTAAGAACATGGCATGGAGCTACTCATCAAGCTTAATAAAACACCCAAAGTGACCTGGGGCCAAAAGGGTTCACAAAATACTCTACCGAGCTCACGAACATCGCTCGAACACAATCAGTTTTCAGACTTAGTGAAAACTGAGACATGCTGAAATTTAACTCACGAAGGCATGTA
>NW_021256580.1:0-1684 GCF_002162155.2 Triticum dicoccoides | reverse complement strand
TATTGAAATCTCTAAAAGTATGACACTCGGTATTCTGTAAGCAAAGAAGCTCATCTTGCATGCAAGTTTCTAAAGAGCGTCCGTCCCCAGGGGTGTATCTATATTGGTGAACTCATTAACAAAATCCTGGCTACACCACTAGTCTGAACGTGCTGGCTGGTGTACGATGGTGTGGGCGTGCGTGCGGCTCGGTGTGCCAAGACGCGGAGTAGGCAGGGAGGCTCGCGACTGCTCATGGATGCTGTACAGACGTGAAATTTGTTTGGAAAAAGTTGGGTTTTGAAAGGTGCTGCAGCGTGAGGGATACACTGGCTACTAGCACGTTGATTTGTGAGCTAGGAAAATAAGAAGACAAGAAAGTTAGAAGGCACGTGGTGCTATGGTTGTGGAGCCGATGTAGTAATGAAAATTTGGGCATCGGTTGTTGCATGTACCATATTGGTGCTACAATATGATGTGGTGACGCTTCATCTTTTAGGTTGTGAAAGCGTGTGTGAGATTGATATGTTTTTATAGATCGGTTGCGGCTGATTCATTTAAAAATTCATTGGCTCTTTCAAAGATTCTAAACCAAATTCAAAATTGAATACCTCACTTGAATGAAAAAGGTTCAGAATAGGGAACATAAGGAATTAAAATAATTGAATGAGAGAGCTCCTTGAGCAATTATCGACCAGGTTAAGATCGAATGAACCAATTCTAAAGTGAAGACCTCAGTTAGTTTCAAGGCTGAAAAATTAGTGAGCATGATGTATACTACCTCGTTCCTGGCGCTTGGTCCCTTTTTATTTCGCGCCCAATTTTGACTATAGATTTAACTAGCAAAATATTAATGCATGTCACAAAAATTATTTTGTTAGATTTGTATTCAAATGTACTTTTCAATGATATTATTTTTGTTACATATACTTACATCATGTTAGCACTTCTTTGAACTTCGCGTTATAAAGCCACTTTGGACTTTCTCTGCAATTCCGCAGCCCCAGAAAAAGACCAAAGTGCAGGCAAGGGTGAGCGACGGTGCACCTGCTGATCGAAGAGCATTTCCATCCAGCTGCTTTGTTCTCTTCTTATTTTTCTGATAATGTTTCACGGCTAGCTGGCCACTGGAGAGATAGATATTAATTCGGGCTACATAACATTCGGCTCACATAGTGTAGAAGCTTCCTTGCTGACCTACAAGGAATCAAGCAAGCTTTCATCTTCAACAGCAAAATATATTACCCATCCTTTTCTTTCATTTAAAATGGCCATCGAAACAGGCATCGTGCCACCAATAGATCCACGGACGATATTAAAAAAGGCGGAATCTAGCTAGCTAACAATAATGCTGAGAGACTGAACCTAGCTAACTAACAACTGTGCATGCTCTCTCTTGGGTATGTAGTTCATCGCAGCACAAGGAATGCAGCAAATTCAATACCTGACCACACCCTGCAGAATATAATGAAGCAAAGAACAATGCCCACCATTATGTTCTTTCGTCAAATAGAACAGAACAAAAGATATTAACTGTGTTAGAATAGGCTTGTAGAGATAAGAGAAGATGTTTAAACTTCTGTAATCTCTTTCTATCTCTTCTTCTGTTCTATTCTACCGACCTTCTGTAAATCTCTCGTGGTGTATCCTAGCGATCTACATCAACGTGTAACTCAAGGCATTGCCTCAATATATACAGTGCGGT
>NW_021256579.1:0-482 GCF_002162155.2 Triticum dicoccoides | reverse complement strand
TTTAGAGAGCTAAATGACCGTGAAATTGAAAATCACTACAAAATGAATTCTGAAAATGTTGAAACTTGGCATGGTATCATCATTTCACCCGCATAGCATGTGCGAAAGAGTAGAGAGGGTCACGGCAAAAACTGGACGCACTTCGTGTACAAACTAGACAAACCCTTTCGGAGTATTAGGGTTTCGGACAAGAACTCATCTGTTACACGGGCACTTCAATGTTTTTTAAACTTATTTGAACTCCAGACTTCTTTTGTGTTCAGTATGCAGCATTCAAAGCGACGTCATCAATTTCCAACATGTTCTAACATCATTTGTTGTTTTTCGGTCATTTACCTAATTGTTTAGAGAGCTAAATGACCGTGAAATTGAAAATCACTACAAAATGAATTCTGAAAATTTTGAAACTTGGCATGGTATCATCATTTCACCCGCATAGCATGTGCGGAAGAGTAGAGAGGGTCATGGCAAAAACTGGACGA
>NW_021256577.1:0-511 GCF_002162155.2 Triticum dicoccoides | reverse complement strand
CCAACATCGGGCAAGTCAACCAAAGTCCACACTTTGTTCTCGTACATGGATCCCATCTCAGATTTCATGGCCTCAAGCCATTTTGCGGAATCTGGGCTCATCATCGCTTCCTCATAGTTCGTAGGTTCGCCATGGTCAAGTAACATGACCTCCAGAATAGGATTAATGTACCACTCTTGTGCAGATCTTACTCTGCTTGACCTACGAGGTTCGGTAGTAACTTGATCTGAAGTTTCTTGATCAATATCATTAGCTTCCTCACTAATTGGTGTAGGTGTCACAGGAACCGGTTTCTGTGATGAACTACTTTCCAATAAGGGAGCAGGTACAATTACCTCATCAAGTTCTACTTTCCTCCCACTCACTTCTTTCGAGAGAAACTCCTTCTCTGGAAAGGATCCATTCTTTGCAACAAATGTCTTGCCTTCGGATCTGTGATAGAAGGTGTACCCAACAGTCTCCTTTGGGTATCCTATGAAGACACATTTCTCCGATTTGGGTTCGATCTTAT
>NW_021256576.1:0-1578 GCF_002162155.2 Triticum dicoccoides | reverse complement strand
CCCAAACGATGTGAACAGGGTTCCGTGACACCAAACGGGCGCCCGGTTTACCCGGCCACGTGCCTACCGCATCACAGCCCACCCCTACGGTCAGCGCTGCGCACGGCCTCCAGCATACTACAAACACCAGAAACTACTTGCAACTCCTGGACAGAGGACAAGGGTGATCAAGAAGCCGAGAGGGTCCATTGGTTTCGGGCCCAATGCGTGGTAGTAGCTGAATCATGGATCACAAACACAGAACTCAGTTCCTGAGGACGGCTGCAATGAGACAACCCACCATGTACTCCTACATGGCCTCTCACCGCTACCTTTACCAAAACGTGTTCACACACTTAGCTCACACACAGTAGGACATGTTCACACGCCTCTGATTCATCCCCGATGAATCAGACCTGACTCAACTCTAAGCAGTAGCAGGCATGACAAACAAGCATGAATGAGTAGGCACAACAAGGCTCAAACAACTCCTACTCATGCTAGTGGGTTTCATCTATTTACTGTGGCAATGACAGGTCATGCAAAGGATAAAGGGGTTCAGCTACCGCAGCAAGTAACAGATGAATCGGTGTTGTCCTAATGCATTAAAAGAGAGCAGGAGCGAGAGAGTGGGATTGTATCGGAATGAACAAGGGGGTTTTGCTTGCCTGGCACTTCTGAAGATAGCATTGAGTCTTCATCAGTGTCAACGATCGCATCATCGGTATCACGTCTATCGAGAGGGGACAAATACCGGCAACACAGAAGGGAACACAATCAATGCAATGCACAATATGATGCATGATCATGACATGGAAAAATGAATGTGTTTTGGGCTAATGCAACTAGCAACAGATTAAATAAAGTTGGTTTGAATACAAGATTCAAATTCAAACTCCATATGTGATTATTCAAATGCCATTTAATTGATTTGTGCTAAACAGCACCTATAAGTTGTTCTAACATGCATGAAAATGGTACAGATGGATTCCTTGAATTTTTCTGATAATTTTTCATATATAATTTATTTAATTTGGAGTTACGGTTGATTTTCTATGAATTTTAGAAGTTTATACAATTTTCTGGAATTTCCTGATTATTTTTAAATCCAGAAAATACTTATTGCGTCAGCCCCACGTCACAGTGACGTCAGCAGGTCAAAGGGGCAGGTTCAGGTCAAACCTGACCAGTGGGGTCCACTGGTCAGTGACTGGGGCTGATTAGTGTCGCTGACATGTGGGCCCAGTCAACAGCCACGTCAGCTTAGTCAAAGCTGACGCGTGGGGCCACTAGGATTAGTTAAAAACTAAACAGAAACTAATCTAGGATTAATTAGCAGGTGGGGCCCTGCTGTCAGTGTCACAGGGTTAGTTAGCAGGGTCATTAGCCCCTAACGACGACGCCACGTCAGCACGCCGGAGACCAGCCGACGGCGACCACAGAACACGGCGGGGCACGCCGGACTTGCGCTAGAGGCGTCAGTTTGGCGCGCTGAGGGCACCAGGGGATGGCCCTTGCTCCCGCGCATCCAGAGGACCGAGTGGGAGGTCGTGGGGTCGCCGGAACTCATGCCGGCGACGAGCTTTGGCGGCGATGGTG
>NW_021256575.1:0-388 GCF_002162155.2 Triticum dicoccoides | reverse complement strand
GGGCTAATAAAACCATGGGAGGGCCTTTGGGTTGCCCCATGACGATTGCCTAGTTGAAAAGCGCCTCACAGCTATTCGAGATTTTTCTCTCATACATTTTGCTTTAATCATCTTCTTAAAATGGTGCTTGTGGGAATTGCTTTTGGAAAATAAATCATTGGCAATATGCTTTCTTGGCAAGTATTTGCACAATCTGGCACGCGCAAGTGCGTATCTTTGGAAGATATTTAAGGAATGAATAAGTGAGTCAAAATAGAATTTATGTAGAAAATATCCTTTTATCTTAGTGCCTTCATGGTGATTTTTTCTCGACATGTGCGTCACGATTTTGTTGCGCAATTCACAATTATGAAAAATGGGTAGGGCTGTATCTTGCAAATGAATGATT
>NW_021256574.1:0-2432 GCF_002162155.2 Triticum dicoccoides | reverse complement strand
GGGAAATCTGGTCCAAACTTGCAGAGACTGTAATTTGAAATATTTGAAAAGGAGAGGAGTGAAACATGATGGTTCTAGGTTGTGGGTACCAGGGACTATCCAGGAGAGTTGGTTTGAGGTCAAAACTCAAATGCATCTTGGTACTTGCTTTGTAAATCCCTCATGTTCAAAACAATTGACAGAAGAGATTTTGGGCAGGAAATAAATGAAATAAAATCCAAAAATGAGTTGGATTTGTTGGGACAGAATATATGGGTTGCCCCAGAGTGGGAGGAGGGTTTTTGGGAGGTTTTACCATATGAGGCATGGTAAAATCATGGGTGTTTTCAATATTGGAGAAGATGCAAACTCCTAGGGTTTTTCTCAAAGAAAATAAATCCCAAAAATTTAGTTTGAGAAGGGGACAAACAGAAGAAAGGTTTTTAATAACCAAACACCAGTGTTGATGAAGATAACAAAATACAATCCTTGCCAAGGGGGAAAAGTTTTCAGAGGGAAGAAAGTCCAATAGATTTTGGTAAGTATTTCACTTGAGGTAAAACCTCCATGATAATAAGTAAATGTTTTCAAAAATCAAAAGTGAGTCCAGAAAATAAAAGTTTTAATTTCCTGGTAAAATTTAAATATAATAAAACTCGGTTAATTTTTTGGGGTGTTACATCCATCAAGATGTCCTTCATACCTCGGGGCAGTTCTTCCTCAGATATCAACCGTCCAACAGTGAGATAGATGGAACGCTACAAATGCAGGCTAACAACGCCCGCGATTTCATGACCATCACGACAGACGGCGGCTTCATCCACGCTCCTGTCCCATGAGTCGAGTCGAAAGTGGTGATGTGTAGTTCTGAAACATTGATTGGCTCATGTTGTAATAAAACTTTAATGAATTGTATGTCTCTTTGGTTTGGACAGTCGTTAAACTTATATGTAATCGATGCTATTTATTAGTAGGACTATGAATCGTGCTATTAATGTCTTGCTTTTCTCTTCCAATTCTTTTGTTGCATACTTATATATTTCTTATGTATTGTCTGTTGTTTGGCTTGTGCATAGAGATGCCGTCGTATGTCGTGTACAAGGGTAAGGTTCCCGAAGTCTACGACGACTGGGAGGAGTGTTGGAGACATGTTCACCGTTTCAGCGGTAACAGTTACAAAGGGTACACCACAAGGGTGGAGGCGGAATCTAGATACACCCGCTATCTAGCGGGAGAGAGGAGGGGGCGTTGGAGGAACCGGATGAAGACCAGTTTCATCGCGATAATGCTCATCGTGATGACCGCAGCTCTCTTCAATGTGATGGTAGTTTAGATGATCGATATCGACTTGTAATGTGAAGACAAACTCGATACTCGCAGTCTCGAGACTTGTAATGTTTTATCTTTGTTTCGTCTTTTGAATTCGGAGACTAATATGATGAATTGTATTCGGAGACTAATCTTCTATTGTATTCGATGAATCTGCTGTTGCTGTGTGCTGCTGTCTATATTCTGTCTAATAATATATTTTGTAACCTGTGCAAAAATCAGAAAAGTAAAAAAACCTAATATTCATACTAATGGCGCATCACCTCAAGGTGCGCCATTAGTATGCCAAAGGATACTAATGGCGCATCACTACAGAGTGCGCCATTAGTATGCCAAAGGATACTAATGGCGCATCACCCCACAGTGCGCCATTAGTATGACAAAGCACATGGTGACATATGGCCCCCTGGGAGGCATACTAATGGCGCATGGTGTTCTATACTAATGGCGCACTGCGTCGTGCACCATTAGTATACCAGATAGTAATGGCGCACCAGTGGTGCGCCATTAGTAAAACATACTAGTGGCGTGATACTAATGGCGCACCAGTAGTGCGCCATTAGTAGGTAAAACTGGTGCGCCATTAGTAGGCCTTTTCCTAGTAGTGTGATCTTGATGATGCAATGAGACACTTTGGTCTTGTGGAAAATCTTCGGGGATATATGGCAGGAGGAAAGGAATGGGTTCTTGATAGTGGATGTACGATCACATGACCGGAGACAAAGATATGTTTCGTGAGCTTGCTGAAAACGACGGCCCTCGAAAGTATGTCACTTTTGGTGATAACTCAAAGGGTAAGGTGGTTGGCCTCGGTAATGTGGCCATCTCACATGATAGCTCCATACAAAATGTCATGCTCGTTGAATCTCTTGGGTACAATTTTCTTTCAGTATCTAGACTTGCTGATTTCGGTTTCAATGTCCTATTTACTGAAGTAGATTGCCAAGTGTTTCAAAGAGACAATCATAAAATGGTCTTTACCGGTATACGTAGAGGTGATCTTTACATTGTTGATTTCACTAAAAAGGCTCAACCCAGAACTTGCTTAATTGCTAAATCATCTAAAGGCTGGTTATGCCATAGACCATTAGGTCATGTTGGCATGCGAAACCTTGACAAGCTTA
>NW_021256573.1:0-616 GCF_002162155.2 Triticum dicoccoides | reverse complement strand
GCTGCTATCCTTCCTTCGATTTCAATCATTCATTTGCACAGTGGAGGCTAATTAATTTGAGGACTTATTTTGCGCAGCGGCGGGCGCGCCGTCCTCATCATCCTCTACCCCCGATTCTCCCACGCTCTATACTTGGACTCGTCGAAGAACATCCACAAAAAGGATTACACCCACATCAAGGATGTTCTCGACAGTGCTATGTATTACTACCAATCAATGGGTGGAGAGGTCAGGGACAAGAAGATAAGGGGCGGCAGGGTCGCCTTCGGCGATAAGAACGACTTCTGCTGCATCCAGCAACCGAATGATTCTCTTAATGATGGATTCTATGTCCTACACCACATGCTGGAGTATAGACGGGATCACCAGAACCTTCGCATGGCACCTTCTTCCGGCGATGCCCATATTCCGCAATGGGCAAAGGACATAGGAGATATCGAGGATCATCGACTTCGAGCTGAGTTCTATAACATCCAGCACGAACTTGCCAAAATCATCATGGAGGAGGTCGTCGGAAAAATAGGGATGTTCTACGGAGAAGGACAAATGTCGCGGGAAGACGTCCGAACATGGATAGCCTCTTAGCGTCTCGACCTGAAGCCTTTCACTAGGCTCG
>NW_021256572.1:0-1297 GCF_002162155.2 Triticum dicoccoides | reverse complement strand
TGCTGGGTACTTTTCTAGGTACACTTAGCTTTTCAGTTAATATATTCTGGAATTTAATTTAATTCCAAGAATTTTCAGAATATGTTTAAAACTTCGAAAATTCATATTAAATAATTCGTAACTTGGATGAGAATAATGTATATATAAAAATTGCTCAAAACAATTCAACGAATCCAAATATGCACTCCGTTCATCTGTCACGTGCCTCTAGCATGATGAACATGGAACCGTCCCCTCTCTTTCATCTGTCCAAAAAAAATGCCAAACACCGGGAAAACATATTCTGCAACGTGTAGTACCGCGTTAGAACACCCTAGCATTGCATATCGTCGTGCCATGCATGCTGATGCATCTATTTGCTTTATATTTATTGTTTCTTCCCTGTCTTCTCTTCGGTAGACGCCGAGACCGACGTGGTTGCCGAGGGAGCGGGACACTTGCGAATTCGATCACAGGGTCATCAGTGAAGGAGGGGGGCACTTGTGAATTCAATCACATGGTCAGATTAACGAGTAGGGGCCGAGGTGGACGCCATCTGTCTGTGGCACCATTACTCTGTTCAAGCCTCATGGATGAGCATTTTCCCCCTTCTGATCCAGTTTAATGGTTGCAATCTCGACATAGATTCAGTCCACACCATATGATCCAATCCAAACATCATGTACAAGTCTAAGACTTGCAAGCAAGCAAGATGCCAACTTGAACACATCACCACATCATTTGAAATCAAACATCATCCATGCATAGTTTTCAAACATCATCTGTTCAGCACAGGGACATCTGGGGTGAAGTGGGTTTTTGTTTACTCGGTCACACGCATCAACATGGCAGCATTGGACCCACACGGACAAACCAGACCGATTTCGTTCGCTCGTTCATGCTGCTGCATTTGCTGGCATGAACAACGGATGGATGGATACGTGGAATCTGATTTTCAGTTTCGTTAGAGGTGACATTGAATGCCAAAAATCAGTTGGTTGATCTTCAAACTCTCACAAAACACTCTGCAAATTGGCTTAAAACTCTCACAGAACAACATATATACTACTAACTGGACGGGCCGAGAAACCAGTTGCTCCTCTGCATTACTCATGGCCAGTCGATTACAACATACAGTATATACTACTAACTGGAACCAATACAATGTAGGAGCACTTGTATAATTTTGCAAACTTTTTAGATTATGAAAATTTCCAAGTCTTGAATTTTTCAAATTCATGAACTTTTTAATTTCATGAATTGTTTTTCTAAATTTCATGATTTTTTCAAAAGTTATGAACTTTAAAAAATAGAATTT
>NW_021256571.1:0-3020 GCF_002162155.2 Triticum dicoccoides | reverse complement strand
CCATCAATTTGGGAGTGACAAGTAGTACTAAAAAGCAGTTTAGTCCCCAATAGCCCATAAATATCTCCAAAAGTGGCTAAGAAATTTAGTATTACGGTCAGAAACAATAGTATTTGGTACACCATGCAAGCGAATAATTTCACGAAAGAACAAATCATCAACATTAACAACATCATCGCTTTTATAACATGGTATAAAGTGTGCCATTTTCGAGAATCTATCCACGACAACAAATATGCTATCCCTCCCCTTCTTTGTCCGAGGTAAACCTAAAACAAAGTCCATAGATATATCCTCCCAAGGAACACTAGGTACAGGCAAAGGCATATATAAACCATGAGGATTGAGTTGTGGCTTAGCTTTTTGACATGTAGTGCAACGAGCAACAAAGCGCTCAACATCCCGTCTCATCTTTGGCCAAAAGAAATGTGTAGTAAGTACGTCCTCCGTCTTCTTCACGCTAAAGTGTCCCATTAATCGTCCTCCATGCGCCTCCTACAACAATAGAAGACGAATGGAGCTAGCAGGAACGCATAGCTTGTTAGCACGTAACACAAATCCATCATTAACGATGAACTTGTTCCATGTTTGTCCTTCTTTACAATTCTGCAATACATCTTTAAAATCGGCATCATGCACATATTGATCTTTGATGTTCTCCAAACCAAATATTTTGAAGTCAAGTTGTGAAAGCATAGTATAGCGACGAGACAATGCATCAGCAATAACATTTTCTTTACCCTTCTTGTGTTTAATGACATAAGGGAAAGTCTTAATGAATTCAACCCATTTAGCATGTCTACGATTCAGTTTAGCTTGACTTTTAATATGTTTCAAAGATTCATGATCAGAATGTATAACAAATTCTTTGGGCCATAAATAATGTTGCCATGTTTTTAAAGTCCAAACAAGAGCATATAATTCTTTATCATAAGTAGAATAATTTAGACTAGGCCCACTCAATTTTTCAGAAAAGTATGCAACAGGTTTGCCATCTTGTAATAACACACCTCCTAATCCAATTCCACTAGCATCGCATTCAATTTCAAAAGTCTTATTAAAATCAAGAAGTTGGAGTAAAGGAGCAGGTGTCAACTTATCTTTCAATACCGTGAAGGCTTCTTCCTGTGCGGTACCCCAAACAAAAGGAACATCCTTCTTTGTAAGCTCATTGAGAGGTGCAGCAATGGTGCTGAAATCTCTCACAAAACACCTATAGAATCCAGCGAGGCCAAGAAAACTCCTCACTTGTGTGACCGTTTTGGGCTGCGGCCAACTCTCAATAGCTTCAATCTTTGTTTTATCAACTTCAATTCCCTGTGGAGTAACAACATAGCCAAGAAAAGACACTCAGTCGGTGCAAAAGGTGCACTTCCCAAGGTTACCAAACAAACGTGCATCACATAGAGCAATAAAAATAGCACGTAAATGTTCTAAATGTTCCTCCAAAGATCTGCTATAAATCAGTATATCATCAAAATAGACTACCACAAATCGTCCAATGAAAGCACGTAAAACTTCGTTCATTAGTCTCATGAAAGTACTAGGTGCATTAGTTAACCCAAAAGGCATGACTAACCACTCATATAAACCAAACTTAGTTTTAAATGCTGTTTTCCATTCATCTCCCAATTTCATACGAATTTGATGGTATCCACTATGCAAATCAACTTTGGAGAAAATTGTAGAGCCACTCAATTCATCAAGCATATCATCTAGCCTAGGAATAGGATGACGATAATGAATAGTAATATTATTAATGCCTCTACAATCAACACACATACGCGACGTACCATCCTTTTTAGGCACTAGTATAACAGGAATCTCACAAGGAGTAAGAGATTTGCGTATGTAACCTTTGTCGAGCAGCTCATGTACTTGACGCATAATCTCTTTCGTCTCCTCTGGATTGGTACGGTATGGTGCACAGTTGGGTAGCGATGCACCAGGAATTAAGTCAATTTGATGCTCAATTCCCCGAATCGGTGGTAATCCCGGTGGCACGTCTTGTGGGAAGACGTCAGTGAACTCCTGCAAAATGTTAGTGACAGCAGGGGGCAAAGAGGAAGGCATGTCCTCGAATGAAAATAATGCCTATTTGCACAAAAAAGCATAGTAAACAGATTTGCTAAAATCTAGCTCATCAATATCAGATTTTGTGGCAAATAAACATGCACTCTTCAATTTAATTTCAGAAGCAACACTAGATGGTTTATTATTAGTTTTCATTTGTTGCTCAAATTCTTTTGCCACAATCTGATTTTCACTCTTATTTTTCTCCTGTTTTGCTTTATTAGCTCTATTAATATCATCTTCCAAAATGGATTCAGGAGTCATAGGAAGCAAAGTAATATGGCTATCCTTATGAACAAGAGTATACTGATTATTCCTACCATGGTGTACATAATTTTTATCAAATTGCCATGGTCTACCAAGTAATAAGGAACATGCTTGCATAGGTACCACATCATAATCAACATAATCAGCATATGTAGAGATACTAAAATGCACACGAACAGTACATGTTACCTTAACCTTGCCGCTATTGTTGAACCATTGGATGTAGTAAGCATGTGGATGTGGTCTTGTGGTGAGAGATAGCTTCTCCACCATCTCCATGCTAGCCAAGTTGTTGCAACTCCCTCCATCTATGATGACGTGAATAGAACGTTCCATCACAGCTCCCTTTGTATGGAACAAATTATGCCTATGATTTGGCTCAGCTTGTGTAAACTGCACAGTCAAAACATGTTGAGCAACTAAACATTCATACCTCTCAGCATCTTCAGGAGCCATGTATTGCGTCTCATGATCAGAATCATCTCCACCGTGTTCTTCACGTGTAATAAGAGCCAAAGTCTCCTCATTATAGTCACTAGCGGACTCATACCCACCATCCTCAGTAGCAATCATCACACGCTGAGATTTTCATTCTCTCACATAATGACCTCTTCCCTTACAACAACGACAAATAATATCACTTGTGTGCCCTGTTGATGCCATGGAAGAAGAAGAGCTCT
>NW_021256570.1:0-413 GCF_002162155.2 Triticum dicoccoides | reverse complement strand
AGCGGGAGGAGCTGGCCAGCTGGGCCGGCTACAGGTAAGTGGCCCAGGTAATTCCCTTCTCTCTCTGTCTTTTTCTAATTAATTCAGTTTTCTATTTTGCAGGTTTGTTTTGGATTTGGTTTTGAAACCAATTCAATTTATTTTGCTTCTGACAATATTTTTAGGAGCTAAAAGAATTAAAACAATGCTCCACAAAATATTTCAGAATTATTGGACCTATATTTATTTAATAGTAGATATAAACCCAATTCAAATAATTATTGATTTAATTCAAATGCCCAAATTAAATGTTTCTGAGACACCAAAAATATTGGTTTGGATTTTACCTCTTGCCAATATTTCCAGAGGATAACAGGAACATTTTCTTGGACACATTTGAGAAGATTTAATTGTTGGTTATTTTTAGAGGTTTC
>NW_021256569.1:0-1063 GCF_002162155.2 Triticum dicoccoides | reverse complement strand
GGTGGGCCCCCGGGACCCTTCCGGTGGTCCCGGTACAATACCGATGACCCCGAAACTTGTCCCGATGGCCGAAACAGGACTTCCTATATATAAATCTTTACCTCCGGACCATTCCGGAGCTCCTCGTGACGTCCGGGATCTCATCCGGGACTCCGAACAACATTCGGTAACCACATACAAGCTTCCTTTATAACCCTAGCGTCATCGAACCTTAAGTGTGTAGACCCTACGGGTTCGGGAGACATGCAGACATGACCGAGACGTTCTCCGGTCAATAACCAACAGCGGGATCTGGATACCCATGTTGGCTCCCACATGTTCCACGATGATCTCATCGGATGAACCACGATGTCAAGGACTTAATCAATCCCGTATACAATTCCCTTTGTCTAGCGGTATTTTACTTGCCCGAGATTCGATCGTCGGTATCCAATACCTTGTTAGATCTCGTTACCGGCAAGTCACTTTACTCGTTCCGTAACACATCATCCCGTGATCAACTCCTTGGTCACATTGCGCATATGATGATGTCCTACCGAGTGGGCCCAGAGATACCTCTCCGTTTACACGGAGTGACAAATCCCAGTCTCGATCCGTGCCAACCCAACAGACACTTTCGGAGATACCTGTAATGCACCTTTATAGCCACCCAGTTACGTTGTGACGTTTGGTACACCCAAAGCACTTCTACGGTATCCGGGAGTTGCACAATCTCATGGTCTAAGGAAAAGATACTTGACATTGGCAAAGCTCTAGCAAATGAACTACACGATCTTTTGTGCTAGTCTTAGGATTGGGTCTTGTCCATCACATCATTCTCCTAATGATGTGATCCCGTTATCAACGACATCCAATGTCCATAGCCAGGAAACCATGACTATCTGTTGATCACAACGAGCTAGTCAACTAGAGGCTCACTAGGGACATATTGTGGTCTATGTATTCACACGTGTATTACGATTTCCGGATAATACAGTTAAAGCATGAATAAAAGACAATTATCATGAACAAGGAAATATAATAATAATACTTTTATTATTGCCTCTAGGGCATATTTCCAACA
>NW_021256568.1:0-1114 GCF_002162155.2 Triticum dicoccoides | reverse complement strand
GACCGATCCAAGCACCGAACGTACGTCACCTCCGAGTTCAGCACATGTTCAGCTCGATGACGATCCCCGGGCTCCGATCCAGCAAAGCTTCGGGGATGAGTTCCGTCAGCACGACGGCGTGGTGACAATGATGATGCTCTACCGGCGCAGGGCTTCGCCTAAACTCCGCGACGATATGACCGAGGTGGAATATGGTGGAGGGGGGCACCGCACACGGCTAAGGAACGATCCGTAGATCAACTTGTGTCCTCTGGGGTGCCCCCCTGCCCCCGTATATAAAGGAGCAAGGGGGGAGGTGGCCGGCCCTAGGAGGGGGCGCGCCAAGTGTGGAGTCCTACTAGGACTCCCTAGTCCTAGTAGGATTCCACCTCCCTTGTTGGAGTAGGAGAAGGGGAGAGAGGGGGAGAGGAGGAAGGAAAGAGGGGCCGCACCCCTTGTCCAATTCGGACCAGAGGGGGGATGCGCGCCTCCTTCCTTTCGGCCTCTCTCCTCTATTCCCGTATGGCCCAATAAGGCCCAGATACTCCCTGGCGAATTCCCGTAACTCTCCGGTACTCCGAAAAATACCCGAATCACTCGGAACCTTTCCGAACTCCGAATATAGTCGTGTTGGAAATATGCCCTAGAGGCAATAATAAAAGTGTTATTATTATATTTCCTTGTTCATGATAATTGTCTTTTATTCATGCTATAACTGTATTATCCGGAAATCGTAATACACGTGTGAATACATAGACCACAATATGTCCCTAGTGAGCCTCTAGTTGACTAGCTCGTTGTGATCAACAGATAGTCATGGTTTCCTGGCTATGGACATTGGATGTCGTTGATAACGGGATCACATCATTAGGAGAATGATGTGATGGACAAGACCCAATCCTGAGCATAGCACAAAGATCGTGTAGTTCATTTGCTAGAGCTTTACCAATGTCAAGTATCTCTTCCTTTGACCATGAGAGCGTGTAACTCCTGGATACCGTAGGAGTGCTTTGGGTGTATCAAACGTCACAACGTAACTGGGTGACTATAAAGGTGCACTACAGGTATCTCCAAAAGTATCTATTGTTTTATGCGGATCGAGACTGGGATTTGTCACTCCGTGTAAACAGAGAGG
>NW_021256567.1:0-1187 GCF_002162155.2 Triticum dicoccoides | reverse complement strand
GTGATGAACTATAATATGCAAGGGATGAACAAGACGATTACCGAGCTCTTCACAATGCTAAAGGCTGCAGAGGTAGAAATCAAGAAGGAGTATCAAGTGTTGATGGTCAACAAGACCACTAGTTTCAAGAAAAAGGGCGAAGGAAAGAAGGGGAACTTCAAGAAGAACGGCAAGAAAGTTGCTGCTTAGGAGAAGAAACCCAACTCTGGACCTAAGCTTGAAATTGAGTGCTTCTACTGCAAAGGGACTGGTAACTGGAAGCGGAACTGCTCCAAGTATTTGGCGGATAAGAAGGATGGCAAAGTTAAAGGTATATTTGATATACATGTTATTGATATGTACCTTACTAATGCTCTTAGTAGCGCCTGAGTATTTGATACTGGTTCTGTTGCTCATATTTGTAACTCGAAATAGGGGCTACAGATTAAATGAAGATTGGCTAAGGACAAGGCGACAATGCGCATCGGAAATGTTTCCAAGGTCAATGTGATCATCGTCGGCACGCTACCTCTACATCTACCTTCGGGATTAGTTTTAGACCTGAATAATTGTTATTTCGTGCCAGCGTTGAGCATGAACATTATATCTGGATCTTGTTTCATGCGAGACGGTCATTCATTTAAATCAGAGAATAATGTATGTTTTATTTATATGAGTAATATCTTTTATGGTCATGCACCCTTGCTAAGTGGTCTATTTTTGTTGAAACTCGATTGTGGTGATACACATGTTCATAATATGGAAGCCAAAAGATGCAAAGTTGATAATGATAGTGCAACTTATTTGTGGCACTGCCGTTTATGTCATATTGGTGTAAAGTGCATGAAGAAACTCCATGTTGATGGACTTTTGGAATCACTTGATTATGAATCACTTGGTTCTTGTGAACCATGCCTCAATGACAAGATGACTAAAACTCCGTTCTCTGGAAAAATGGAACGAGCTACTGACTTATTGGAAATAATACATACCTATGTATGAGGTCCAATGAGTATTGAGGCTCGTGGCGGGTATCATTATTTTCTGACGTTCACAGATGATTTGAGCAGATATGGGTATATCTACTTAATGAAACATAAGTCTGAAACATTTGAAAAGTTCAAAGAATTTCAGAGTGGAGTGGAAAATCATCATAACAAGAAAATAAAGTTTCTACGACCTGATCGTGGAGGAGAATATTTGAGTTA
>NW_021256566.1:0-670 GCF_002162155.2 Triticum dicoccoides | reverse complement strand
TGGACCCTCGTGGCCAGGTGCTTGCCCCCCTGCTGTGTTCTCAGTGCCTAAAATCCTCAAATATTCCATAAAAATCATACTAAATTTGCAGGGCATTTGGAGAACTTTTATTTTCAGGATATTTTTTATTGTATGAATAATTCAGAAAATAGACAGATAATACTATTTTTGCTTTATTTATTCTAAATAACATAAAGTAAAAGAGGGTAGAGAAGGTTGTGCCTTCTAGTTTCATCCATCTCATGATCATCAAAAGGAATCCACTAACAAGGTTGATCAAGTCTTGTTAACAAACTCATCCCGAATAACATGGAACCGGAGAAATTTCAAATAACACTAGGTTACCTCAACGGGGATATGAACATCCCCTATAATAAGAATATCATATTTCTTCTTCAAAGTAGGAAGAGGAAATTATAAACCTCCAATAATAATAGTTGGACTTTTTCCAATAGAGTTATGCTATGAACTTGAGGTCGTTTCCTCGGAAAGTGTACTGTATGCTCATTACCATTAACATGAAAAGTGACATTGCCTTTGTTGCAATCAATAATAGCCCCTGTAGTTTTCAAAAAGGGTCTACCAAGGATAATCAACATACTATCGTCCTCCGGAATATCAAGAATAACAAAGTCCGTTAAGATAGTGACATTTGCAACCACAACAGGCA
>NW_021256565.1:0-1573 GCF_002162155.2 Triticum dicoccoides | reverse complement strand
GCTTGGGGAAGCTATGTTTGATGAAGATGATATTTTTTGTCCCCCAAGTTTTGATGAGAAAATTTATTATGATAAAAGAATGCCTCCTATTTATGATGATTATATTGATGAAAGTGGATTTGGAGAGGTCATGACTTTTTTTTGTGATGAATCCACTATCTTGGAAGAGGTTTCAATCGATTATGATGAGAACAAAGTTGCTGCCTATGATGATTATTGTGATGATATATATTTATAAAACTTGTCATGATTAGGATTAACCTTTTTTGATCATTACTCTTTTAATGTGGAAACAATTTATAGTATTCGAGTCTCTTATGATACTCCTACTATTCCGAATGAGAAGAATTTTGCTTCTGTGGAGAGTAATAAAATTTTTATGCTTGTAGATCATGAAAAGAATTCTTTAGGTGCTGATTATATTGTTGAATTCATTCATGATTCTACTGAAAATTATTATGAGGGAGCAATATATACTTGTAGGAATTGCAATAATATCAAGTTTCCTCTCTATGTGCTTAAAATTTTGAAGTTATGATTGTTTTACGTTCCTATGCAAGTTGATTCTTGTTCCCACAAGTTGTTTGCTCACAAAATCCCTATGCATAGGAAGTGGGTTAGGCTTAAATGTGCTAGTCATATTCTTCATGATGCTCTCTTTATGTTACAATTCTTATCTTTTATGTGAGCATCACTGAAATCATCATGCCTAGCTAGGGGCGTTAAACGATAGCGCTTGTTGGGAGGCAACCCAATTTTATTTTTGTTCCTTGCTTTTTTTCCTGTTTAGTAATAAATAATTCATATAGCCTCTGTTTATATGTGGTTTTATTCTTTTAATTAGTGCTTGTGCCAAGTAGAACCGTTGGGAAGACTTGGGGAAAGTCTTGTTGATCTTGCTGAAAAAATAGAAACTTTAGCGCTCACGAGAATTGCTTCCATTTTTATTTGGTAAGTGCTATTGAGTTAATTCTTTTTTAAGATGATTAATAGACAAATTACTCACGTCCCGAAATTTATTTGAGAATTTTATGAGTTCCAGAAGTATACGTTTGATCCAGATTACTACGGACTGTTCTGTTTTTGACAGATTCTGTTTTTCATGTGTTGTTTTCTTATTTTGATGAATCTATGGCTATTAATAAAGTTTATGAAACATAGAAAAGTTGGAATACAGTAGTTTTAATACCAATATAAATAAATAATGAGTTCATTACAGTACCTTGAAGTGGTGATTTATTTTCTTATACTAACGGAGCTTACGAGTTTTCTGTTAAGTTTTGTGTTGTGAAGTTTTCAAGTTTTGGGTAAAGATTCGATGGACTATGGAATAAGGAGTGGCAAGAGCCTAATCTTGGGGATTCCCAAGGCACCCCAAGGTAATATTAAAGGACAACAAAGATCCTAAGCTTGGGGATGCCCCGGAAGGCATCCCCTCTTTCGTCTTCGTTCATCGGTAACTTTACTTGGAGCTATATTTTTATTCACCAAATGATATGTGTTTTTCTTGGAGCGTAAATTTATTTTGTTAGTACTTTCTAGCTGTTATTTAGAACAATGTTTTGCATCTTTT
>NW_021256564.1:0-469 GCF_002162155.2 Triticum dicoccoides | reverse complement strand
AATGAAGATGCAACAAATTTATCACAGCTTATGACTTGGACGAAAAAAAACGGGGGAAGGAGAGGTCAACCAGATCGGATCTGGATCCGGGGCACGCTCTTCGAGGTCGCCGGAGCTGCAGGTCGCGGAGGAGGGAGATGGCCGGGGCGGCCACCGGAGAGGGAGGAGGAGGCGGCCGGCGTCGAGCTCCTCCATGGGCGCGCGCGTCGCCGGAGTTGACGGAGGCTGGCCGGGGCGGAGGAGACGCGGAGGAGAGCCGGCGGCCGGGCGGCGCGATGGCGACCGGGCGGCGGAGCGCCGAGGCGGCGGTGGACCGCGGGAGCGGGCGGCGGCGGCGGAGATCCGTGGCGGCGACGCGGGGCTGCGGGCCGAGCGCGGGGGCGGCGCGGGCTGCGGGGGCCGGGGACGGGCCTCGCGGGCCTGGCGCGGCCGGCGGCGAGGTGGGGCGCGGCCCGCCATGTGGCGGCGC
>NW_021256563.1:0-688 GCF_002162155.2 Triticum dicoccoides | reverse complement strand
AGTAAAGAAAGCAAAACCCAGACTAACTTTATTATCAAACTTGCACACGATTACGAGGATTGATCGCTAAGCAGACTCTCAAATAAGAAAGGACCGAACTAACTTTATTTCATATAAAGCAAAAAGATCGAACTAAGATAAGTAAAAGCAAAAAGAGAGTGGGATGATACGATACCGGGGCACCTTCCCCAAGCTTGGCGGAAGCCAATACTACAAAAAAAAGACACATCCGTGACGATAATTGTGACAAAACCTGGTATTATCATAGATGTGGTCGGCTCCTACTTCTATGACAAAAAATCATGACAGAAAATGGGCTTTTCGTCCTGGGCAGGCCGGAGACACAGCTGCATGACATTCTTTGGGCCGTCCATGACGAAAAAAACCGTGGTAGAAGCGAGGGGGAGGAAAATTTTGGGGAGTTCCCGGTTACGGTGGGAGGTCGGGGGCCGAGCGATGCGCGTTTCTCTCATAAGGTACGCACGTGTGTGCGAGGCGTTGGCTCTAACTGAACCCGAGCGAGGCGTTGGTCTCTAACTGAACCCGAGCGATTACACTGCAGGCTACGCGTTACTGAACCCGAGTGATCGATCGATGGCTATTAACTAAACCCGATCAAGCGATTCCTTCGCTACTGCTGCTAACTGAAGCCGATCGATTGGATGAACAGTGATCGTTGCGGGGGGGG
>NW_021256562.1:0-405 GCF_002162155.2 Triticum dicoccoides | reverse complement strand
AATATTATGAGGAACACTGTGCATTCTTTTCTTTTCTTCCAGGCAGAAATGCTTTGTTTTTAAAGTTGAGTGTGAGAAAGCATATAATAGAGTTAAACTATATTTTTTTATGTGAAGTGCTACAGTGTAAAGCTTATGGACATAAATGGATACGTTGGAGTAAGTGCCACCTAACAAGGTTCTATTGGAAAAGCTTAAGATTGGCCATAATGGGAGTAACTTCAAAAGTAACATTGAGTTCAACCTAGCAAATTTGTCTATGTGGCAATGAATTAATGAGGAGAAAGGTAATTGAGTAACTTAGCTAGTTACTCATTCTATGAGTAACATCACACGTACCAGGATAAAATGAGTCTATAACCTAATAAATGAAGCTTTGCATGACACTATGCATATGTTACTACC
>NW_021256561.1:0-582 GCF_002162155.2 Triticum dicoccoides | reverse complement strand
GCAGGTCGGAAAATCTCTCTTGTCCATTGTTCTTCTTCTTCCACCTCCGTTCGAGTGGGAGGAGAGGTAGCTAGAGGGCTGCGGTTCCAACATTTGGTATCATGAGCTGGTTCATCTTGGGCATCGTTCTCCTTGCCGGAGGTGTGCCGGCGGTGGCGGAGTTCGCCGGCGGCAGCGCGATGCTCCAGGCCGTGTGTCGGTCTATGGAGGTGCGCGGCGCAACGAGGAGGCCGCGGTGGCTACGGCAGCACGGTGAGGAGGCCGCGGAGGACCTGCGAGGTGGCGGCTTCAACGACACACAGCGACATGGCGGCATGAAGGTGCTGCGCTGTGGTTGAAGCCGCAGCGGTGCAGGGCAATAAGCCGTGGCGGCGTGCCGGGCGCGACCGGTGCGTGTTATGGGTGCGCACGGGACGCGTCGGGCACGCCAGGACCGCGGGCGCGCATACGACCGTGCGGTTGACGTTGGGAGGAGGCGTATGTCGCCGTTGTGCTCGAGTCCGTGCTCGAGTTCGGCTACATCCTTCCGGCGTTTGTCGCGGGCGGCTGCCATGGCGGACGCGGAGGCGGCGCGCGGTGAGT
>NW_021256560.1:0-394 GCF_002162155.2 Triticum dicoccoides | reverse complement strand
TTCAGAGTTGGAGTTTTTTTAGTACTGTAGGCTTTTCTTATCAAATTGCAATTGTTTATGGTGCTTTTTTATAATATATGTTTCTGAAATCTAATCTCTTTGTGCTGAATTAGTTGTTGTGGTCACAAGTTAATCTTTTTGCACGTCTTCACTGAAGGGGGCTTGCAGGTTTATCAGAAGCATCTTATCTTAAACAAGGGTCAACAATAACTATTCAGTTAAGCACCCAGTAGAGGTTTGCCTATCATTGTATCAAAGAGTTTACTATTTCCATTTGCTCAGCAAAGTTTTGACACATTCCATCATAATTATCTAATTATAATGCTTTTATGATGCAGGAATAATATCTTGTGATGTGGCTTTCTTGCATCCCATTTGCCTAGTTGCTCCTGAA
>NW_021256559.1:0-389 GCF_002162155.2 Triticum dicoccoides | reverse complement strand
GGCCTTTTATGGGCTTTCATAGAGACCACGAAAAATAACTGGGTCAAAATAAATCAACAATGTGGGAATTGAACACAGGACCTTCTGTCTAGATCTTCGATGTAACTAATTAAGCGAATGAGCAAACTAAAGGAAGGATTGCGTCCTTTTCTTGGTTTGGTTTAGTCCTTTTTGTTTTGTCAATCTGGGCCAGGTACTTCTATGTTGATTTCTATATTGAAAGGAAGGATCCATAGGCTTCAATGTGTTGGGGCTACTAAATTCAAAAAGGAATTATCCTACTATTAAAGGGAATAGGTATTCTTGGTTTGGTTTAGTCCTTTTCGTTTGGTCAATCTGGGCCAGGTACTTCTATGTTGATGGGCCTTTTATGGGCTTTCATAGAGACC
>NW_021256558.1:0-835 GCF_002162155.2 Triticum dicoccoides | reverse complement strand
GGACGCCAAAACGGTGTGTAATAGTACACAAAACGGACCAGAAATTGGCCAAATTTGTGAGTGTCATTGACCGACACGTAAACGCACCATGGGGTTTGTAAATCGTGGAAATCACGCTTGGACATAAAAATAGAGTAATAGTCCAAGAAACGGGCCAGAATCGAACAAAACTGTGAGTGTTGATGACCGACACGTAAACGGACCTTAGGGTTCAACCACTATGGAATCGCTTCGGGACCCCTAAATGATGAGTAATAGTCCATGAATCGCGTCAGAATTGGCCAAAACTGTGAGTGTTGGCGACAGACACGTAAACGCATGCCGGGGATTGTAAATCGTGGAAATCGCTCTGGGACGCCAAAACGGTGAGTAATAGTACACAAAACGACCAGAAATTGGCCAAAATTGTGAGTGTCATTGACCGACACGTAAATGCACCCTGCGGTTCGTTAACCGTGGAAATCACTCCGGGGCCCCAAAATAGTGAGTAATAGTCCATGAAACAGGCCAGAATCAGCCAAAACTGTGAGTGTTGATGACTAACACGTAAGTGCGCCTTGGGGATCAACCACTATGGAAATCACTTCAGGACTAGAAAACGGTGACTAAAAGTCCACAAAATGCGTTAGAATTGGCCAAAACTGTGAGTGTTCATAACCAACACGTAAGCGCACCCAGGGGTTCGTTAATCGTGGAAATTATTTCGGGGTCCCAAAACAATGAGTAATTGTCCATGAAACGGGCCAGAATTGGCCAAAACTACTAGTATTGATGACCGACATGTAAACGCACCCCGAGGTTCGTTAATCGTGGAAATCACACCGGGGCCCCAAAA
>NW_021256557.1:0-769 GCF_002162155.2 Triticum dicoccoides | reverse complement strand
GAATAGCAACAAAAGAAAACTGTAAATTAACTTTGCATCAGCCATGACTTGAGTACGCGCAAATTCCAGTGAAATCAATCATCCGACCCACTATTGTGTGCACAATGGATTATACAAAAAAGTGAAAGAAATAATGTCGACTTAATCTTTTAGTAAATCTAGTATGATTGGAGAAGCATGAAGATATTTTACTGACCTTGATGCCTAGTAGAAGCAAAATAATAGAGCACATAGACTTACCAATGGCTAGTTGTCATCATGTTTTTTTTCATAAATATGCCATCACTGAATTTATTGTACCGACATCGCTGACTATCTTCTAAAAAGGATAAGACCTGAGCAATGAGCTATCAATTTTCCTTCACCAATATGATGGACCTCTCAAATGGGGCTTGTTGCAACCAGCAAAGATCCTATATCTTGTCACCCCAGGTTCGGAATATTAGCTTCAGCATAGCAACAACTCCAAGATTTGGAGTACTACTATCTATGCTATTTTTGTGCCTTTTCATATGAATAACAACATCTATAAGATTATCAATATGCATCTTTATAGTAAGGCAAAATGAAATAATAAGCATCTACATGATAACAGGAAGGTCAGTTTTATACTAGACTGCTTGTGAATGTACTTGATTAATCACATTGACTTGGTTTTTTCATATGGACAACACTATGCAGTTCCCTTCGTCTTGGTGAGAACAAATGCATAGGTAAGACTTCTACACATCCAAAGGCCATAGTCTTCGCTTGAGCCTGGGTTGGTTCC
>NW_021256556.1:0-406 GCF_002162155.2 Triticum dicoccoides | reverse complement strand
AACGAGAGGCGGCAGCGGCGGCAAGATCCACGAACGATGCACCACCACGCTCCGCCCTCCTCCGTCCAACGCTCCGCCGGGCAACACGCACCACCGCCCTACACCTCGACGCCCCGCTCCTCCGGCGGGGGCGATGGCGACTGCGACCGGGGGCATCATCCTCCCCCTTCCCGGATCTTGTCTCTGCCTCAAAGCTTCAGTCACTTCCGGCGAAGACGACGGCCAGAGGTCATCCTCCTCTTTCTCACCAAGGTTATCCCCTCCTCCTCCTCTTACACTCACCATTTTTCTTCGCCATGGTGATTTCTTTTTCTGCTACACAAATTGACGAGTGCATGTACAGATAGAAGGACCTCCTCTCCTGTCTGAGATTTGTACCCAAGTGAGCAGTTGTACTGAAGAACAC
>NW_021256555.1:0-1810 GCF_002162155.2 Triticum dicoccoides | reverse complement strand
CATGGGCCCTCCGGGTTGAACTCCCATAGCCGGAGAGGGCGGCGTTTGCAGGGCGGGAGACGCCTAATCAGCATAACCTGCATTACCACCACCATGTCGACCTCCCTCGTTTGGAGATCTCGAATCCGGCCCTGCAGTAGGGGCACGTCCTTTGACAGCCCCCAGTTCAGCCCTTGGTTGACCCACGACATCAACCATCGTGGAGGTCCCGGGCGGAATAAGGGCGGCGGCTTTTGTCTGCGGCCCCTCGGAACGGTAATATAGAACCACTCTTGCTGCCATGGGCCGAGCTCCTCTTGGAAGGAGCCAGCGGGCCACGGGGCATCGGCCCTCCTACTTATGGCCGCCCCGCTGCACTCCGCTTGACGCCCCCCGATCATCTTCGGCGCCACATTGAAGGTCTTCAGCCACAGGCCGAAGTGAGGGGTGACGCGGAGGAAGGCTTCGCAGACAACAATAAATGCGGAAATATGGAGGATGGACTCCGGAGCCAAATTGTGGAATTCCAACCCATAGTAAAACATGAGCCCTCTCACAAAAGGATCCATCGGGAAGCCTAAACCCCGACGGAGGTGGGATACAAAAACGACATACTCGCCGGGCTCGGGGGTGGGAATGGCTGGCCCTTCGGCAGGCAACCTGTGTGAAATCTCATAAGCCAGGTACTTGGCCTCCCGCAGCTTTAGCACGTCCTCCTCCGTGACGGAGGAGGGCATCCACCGGCCCTGGAGGTCGGAACCGGACATTGTTGAACGTCCGAAGCGCTCGAATCTGGAGCTCTAGGTGCTGGAACTTGGAGCGGGGAGAGGATTCGATGGAGGATTGAAGAAAAGAAACGAGCCTTGGTCCCGTTATAAAGAGGGAGAATACCAAGAGCCGTCTCCGTGACCGTTTGGGACTCGCCTTCGATAGAGGGGGCGTGGCGACGGGCGCGGTTGGGTTACCCACGCCCGTATTGATGAGAATCCCGGATTAAGGGGGAACAAGATCTCTGCTTCGACAAGACGTGCCAAGGAAACCGCTTCGCTAAATGCGCTGAGGTGGTAGAGTAAAAAACGATTCAAGTAATGGCTTGGTAGTGGCGTGACGTCATGCCGCAAAAAACGTCAGCAGATTGAACTTGTGTATATATTATTCTCTCTACGGTGGAATGTGGAATTTATTTTGCAGAGCCGGACACTATCCTAGTGTTCACAATCTTCTATCATTTGGAGAAGGAACCCGCCTTGCAATGCCAAGCAATATACGCGCCAGACTTATCGTCATTGAAGCCTGGTTCAGGGGCTACTGAGGGAGTCCTGGATTAGGGGGTGTCCGGATAGCCGACTACCATCATCAGCCGAACTATCATCGGCCAGACTATCATCATCGACCGGACTCCAAGACTATGAAGATACAAGATTGAAGACTTCGCCCCGTGTCCGGATGGGACTTTCCTTGGCGTGGAAGGCAAGCTTGGTCATACGGATATGTAGATCTCCTACCATTGTAACCGACTCTATGTAACCCTAGCCCTCTCCGGTGTCTATATAAACCGGATGGCTCTAGTCCGTAGGACACAACAACAACAACAACCATTACAATCATACCATAGGCTAGCTTCTAGGGTTTAGCCTCCTTGATCTCGTGGTAGATCCACTCTTGTAAACATCCACAATATCAATATCAATCAAGCAGGACGTAGGGTTTTACCTCCATCAAGAGGGCCTGAACCTGGGTAAAACATCGTGTCCCTTGTCTCATGTTACCATCCGCCTAGACGCACAGTTCGGGACCCCCTACCCGAGATCCGCCGGTTTTGACACCGACA
>NW_021256554.1:0-1183 GCF_002162155.2 Triticum dicoccoides | reverse complement strand
AATTTCTACAAAATTAAGCCGCCGCCGTGCTCTAAAAGATATAAGTGAAGCACTAGAGCAAAAATTATCTAGCTCAAAATATATAAGTGAAGCACATAGAGTATTATAATAAATTTCAAATTAAGTATTTCTCTCCCAATAGGTGTGTACAGCAAGGATGATTGTGGTAAACTAAAAATCAAAGACTAATATCATACACGACGCTCCAAGCAAAACACATATCATGTGGCGAATAAAAATATAGCTCCAAGTAAAGTTACCGATAGACGAAGACGAAAGAGGGGATGCCTTATGGGGAATTGCCAAGCTTAGGATTTTGGTTATCCTTGAATATCTTCGGGTGCCATGGGCATCCCCAAGCTTCGGATTTTGACACCCTTTATTCCATAGTCCATCAAATCTTTACCCAAAACATGAAAACTTGACAACACAAAACTCAACAGGAAATCTCATAAGCTCCATTAGTGCAAGAAAGAAAAACCACCACATAAGGTACTTTAATAAACTCATTATTTATTTATATTGGTGTTAAACCTACTGTATTCCAACTTCTCTATGGTTCATACCCCTACATACTAGCCATAGATACATCAAAATAAGCAAACAACACACTAAAAGCAGAATCAGTCAATAACAGAACAGTCTGTAGCAATCTGTAACTTTCGAATACTTCTGGACCCTTAAAAGTCCTACCAAACTAGGAATCCCTAGGAAATTTGTCTATTGATCTACAGCAAAAATAATCAACGCAAAAGCACGTTTATGTGATTTATTGATTTTTTTCTCGTGAGCGCAAAGTATCTGTTTTTCAGCAGAATCAAATTAACTCTTACCATAGGTTATCCTATAGGTTCTACTTGGCACAAACACTAATTAAAACAATAAAACACATATAAATAGAAAGTAGATGCAAAATTTATTACTAAACAGAATCAAAAACAAAAAAACTAAAATAAAATTGGGTTGCCTCTCAACAAGTGCTATTGTTTAACGCCCCAAGCTAGGCATAAAAGCGAGGATAGATCTAAGTAGTGCCATCTTTGGCACTTGATTCAAAGTAGCTCCCATGATAGATTCATAAGGTAATTTGACTTTCTTTCTTGGAAACTGCTCCATGCCTTTCCTTAATGGAAACTGGAATCTAATATTCCCCTCCTTCATATCAATAATCGCACCAATCGTT
>NW_021256553.1:0-2328 GCF_002162155.2 Triticum dicoccoides | reverse complement strand
TTCTTGAGTTGTGCTTCATACTATGCCAACTTGTCATTTTATTTATTTCTAAAATCCCAATGTAAAGCTATTTTTGTTATTTTTTTCCTGATATATGTGCCATGATACAATAATAGAGCATGATACTCATATGACCTCTCTTTATTAATTTGTTGTGCCACATCGGCTTATTATCGATAGTACTGCAATATACATCAATGAATCTCTCACTGTACGATGCATAATAATGTGACGCCACGAAGGTCCGTTATTTTATTTACAGGATGAGATTACGCTTGCTACTTGCTTCCCAGGCTCCATGGTCAAGTGGACCGGCTGGTAGTTGGATCTAGCATTCTCTTATGGGCGTACTGACGAAAATTAATAAAATCTTTCCAGCACTCAAACATAACGCACGCCGAAGGAGGTCCACACAAGATGCATATAATACAATCTACAAAATTATCAATGCTGCGATCAAGTCATGCATGTGGACTGCCGGTTGTGTGCTAGGAGCTGAGCCTGGTCTTTTTCTTGTCCGAGAGTATAAGATCAGGTGAGAAGTGCTATGTTTCTTGTTCTCTTGAATTTCACATTCGCAAGCCCAATTCCCAATTCCATCCCAACAAAACCAAACGCCGCATGATCAAGAGCCATCTGGGTTTTGGGTCAAGGCCTTCTTCAGCTTTAATTTATCTCACTGAAACGTTCGCTCGATGCAGGTGACATAGCGATCCAAGCGCGTGTTATTGTTGTAAAAATAGTCTTAGTTAAACAAGATCGCCTTGTGTTTGTTCAATCTTTGACGTCAGATTTGTGTAGAGTTTAAGGATACGTTCTGCTTTTTTCTGGTAGATTGAGTTACGGAGCGTCGTTTGCTTGGCAGGTTTGAAAGGCTCGCATAGAGTTAGGATTTAGGAGATGGACTTTACATTGCCAATTGTGAATGCCACAACAGCGGTGATTGATCGTGTCTCAGCTGCATTCAACACACCTGTTGCCTGTGCAGTCGTCTTCGGGGTTCATATCGATGGTAAGCTAGCCTCTTCTATCTGTCAACTAAAATTCTGTTATGTGATACAGTTTTTGACATTTTGAGTGGTGTAAATTTGTAGGTTACTTGGTTGCGGGAGGACTACTTATTGCGTTCATTGTGTTTCAGCTTTCCAGAAAGAGCTACAAACCTCCAAAGAAGCCACTTTGCGAGAAGGTACAGTCTTTCTGTGTCCATTGACTGTTGTCTGTACATGTTGAAAGTGCTGGTTTTGGTCATCGCTCCATGAAATATTTCGGCAATAATTTTCTATTTTATCTCCATAGGAAGTTGATGAGCTATGTGATGAATGGCAACCAGAACCTTTATGTCCTCCAATCAAAGAGGGTCCCCAAATTGACACACCAATCTTGGAAAGGTTTGTGCGATGGCTTCATTTGTAAATATAGTTTTTTCTTCTTCTTTTATTTGTTTCGGTATTACAACAATGCCACAAGTGCCTGCACACCTATAGATTTTAGGAATTTGCAAACCCCTCGCTTTGGCATTGCTCTGTTGAGTAATTCCTACCCTAGAACATCTTATTTTGTCCTTTGTCTCAGTTATGCAATAGAAATAGATAATGGAAGAGAAGCACTCACACAAGTATATGCAAATGATCTTACTATTTTATCAAAGCTCACTATCGCCAGGTAGCATTCTATAGTTTTTTCTTGTATGTGATTTTCAATCTATTTTAAATTCATTTCCTGAGATCGATGAAATATGAAATGTAGATATATACAACTTGATCAAATAGGAGTAAATGGCACCGGCGGTTCGAAAACTTGCGTTGCGGGTGCACTTAAGTCACGGTACTTGCAAATCGGAAAAACTCCTCATAGAACTTGCATTACGGGAGCAGATAGGTCGCACAGGTCATCTGAACCGGCCAGCTGCCCGGTTTTCTCCTTCTAACGGTCAAGGGCGATAAATTTGTTGACGACTTTAAAAATATATGTGATTCGTGACTTTAAAAAATGTTCGTCAACGATAAATATGAAAACTATTTGTTCACGACTTTCAAAAAATGTTCGCGAACGTTTCAAAAAATATATTCATGATCCGCGACTTTAAAAAAATGTTCGCGAACGATAAATTAAAAATATTTGTGATTAGTGACTTTAAAAAAATGTCCAGGAACAAAAAATTTGAAAATGTTTTTGAATGATAAATTTAAAAATGTTCGTGAATGATTAATTTGAAAAGTATTGATTCACGGAATTAAAAAAAGGTCGAGAACGATAAATTTGAAAAATAGTTTTGATTCGTGAACATTTTTTTAAAGTTGAAACATTAAAAATATTGTGATTCAC
>NW_021256552.1:0-1596 GCF_002162155.2 Triticum dicoccoides | reverse complement strand
AGATGATATGCTTGATGAATTGAGTGGCTCTACAATATTCTCCAAAGTTGATTTGCGTAGTGGCTACCATCAAATTCGTATGAAATTGGGAGATGAATGGAAAACAGCATTTAAAACTAAGTTTGGATTATATGAGTGGTTAGTCATGCCTTTTGGGTTAACTAATGCACCTAGTACTTTCATGAGATTAATGAACGAAGTTTTACGTGCTTTCATTGGACGATTTGTGGTAGTTTACTTTGATGACATATTGATTTATAGCAGATCTTTGGAAGAACATTTGGAACATTTACGTGCTGTTTTTATTGCTTTACGTGATGCACGTTTGTTTGGTAACCTTGGGAAGTGCACCTTTTGCACCGACCGAGTATCTTTTCTTGGCTATGTTGTTACTCCACAGGGAATTGAAGTTGATAAAGCCAAGATTGAAGCTATTGAGAGTTGGCCGCAGCCCAAAACAGTCACACACGTGAGGAGTTTTCTTGGCCTCGCTGGATTCTATAGGCGTTTTGTGAGAGATTTCAGCACCATTGCTGCACCTCTCAATGAGCTTACAAAGAAAGATGTGCCTTTTCTTTGGGGTACCGCACAGGAAGAAGCCTTCTCGGTATTGAAAGATAAGTTGACACATGCTCCTTTACTCCAACTTCCTGATTTTAATAAGACTTTTGAGCTTGAATGTGATGCTAGTGGAATTGGATTAGGCGGTGTGTTATTACAAGATGGCAAACCTGTTGCATACTTTTTTGAAAAATTGAGTGGGCCTAGTCTGAATTATTCTACTTATGATAAAGAATTATATGCTCTTGTTCGGACTTCAGAAACATGGCAACATTATTTATGGCCCAAAGAATTTGTTATACATTCTGATCATGAATCTTTGAGACATATTAAAAGTCAAGCTAAATTGAATCGTAGACATGCTAAATGGGTTGAATTCATTGAGACTTTTCCTTATGTCATTAAACACAAGAAGGGAAAAGAAAATGTTATTGCTGATGCATTGTCTCGCCGCTATATTATGCTTTCACAACTTGACTTCAAAATATTTGGTTTGGAGACCATCAAAGATCAATATGTGCATGATGCTGATTTTAAAGATGTAATGCAGAATTGTAAAGAAGGAAGAATGTGGAACAAGTTCGTCGTTAACGATGGATTTGTGTTTCGTGCTAACAAGCTATGCATTCCAGCTAGCTCCGTTCGTCTTTTGTTGTTGCAGGAGGCGCGTGGAGGAGGATTAATGGGACACTTTGGCGTGAAGAAGACGGAGGACGTACTTGCTACACATTTCTTTTGGCCAAAGATGAGACGGGATGTTGAGCGTTTTATTGCTCGATGCACTACATGTCAAAAAGCTAAGTCACGACTCAATCCTCATGGTTTATATATGCCTTTGCCTGTACCTAGTGTTCCTTGGGAGGATATATCTATGGACTTTGTTTTAGGTTTACCTCGAACAAAGAAGGGGAGGGATAGCATATTTGTTGTCGTGGATAGATTCTCGAAAATGGCACACTTTATACCATGTCATAAAAGCGATGATGCTGTTAATGTTGCTGATTTGTTCTTTCGTGAAATTATTCGCTTGCATGG
>NW_021256551.1:0-1467 GCF_002162155.2 Triticum dicoccoides | reverse complement strand
GCATGTCATATTCACAGGTATAGTGTGTAAACTAAGCAGATGCAATTTACCCTAATTAGAAGCATTACAAGCTAGACACCGTATGCAACATGCAACCACATATCACACTGCGAAGTTAGAGCAAGCACCTGTGATGGTGGTGTAGGGGAAGTGCGCTCTTCAGGTACAGAGCTACGTTCAATATCTTCATTTAGGCTTGCTGTTTTTTGAGAATCATGTGGAGAGGATGAAATTGCATTCTTTATAAGAGTATTGCGTCTCATATTAACCCACGCGCGTGACTGTCTCATCATAAGCGATAGACGCAGGATACACAAGAATAGTAGTTTGACGGTAGAACATGGTGTGATAGGCAGATGTAGTATGTACCAAAAACAGGAAGGCATGTCATATTCACATGTATAATGTGTAAGCTAAGGAGATGCAATTTAACAAATTAGGAGCATTGATGAGGGATACACAAGAAAAGTGCCTTATCATAAGATATAGTATGTACCAAAAACAGGAAAGCGTGTTATATTCACATGTATCATGTGTAAGCTAAGCAGATGCAGTTTACACTAATTAGGAGTAATACGAGCTAGAACCCATATGCAACATTCAACCAGATATCACACTGCCAAGTTAGAGCAAGCACCTTGGATGGTGGAGTAGGGGAGCGGAGACTTGGACCTTGTAACGCACTATCAGTACAAGGAGAATCGGTACAGATGCGCCGTTTACGTTGCTGAAGAGGACCACCATCATCGCCTTCCTTACTCTTTTCCTTCCTCTTTCTTGATTTTGCCTTGTCAAGTCAAACCCACAAGAAAAAATAATAAAATTTGCTCTTCAGAACTCATTGATGCATGATACTGACGAACACTACTTTCATGTAAGGCAGCCGCATGATAGGAGGATGGAATATATATGAAAAACAGGATGGCGTGACATATTGACATGTATGATGTATAAAGTGTAAATTAAGCACAAGGTGCTTGAACTTGTTAGAATCGATGCAAGCTAGAAACCATATGAAAGATGAAACCAATATCACTCTGCCAAAATAAAAGGGTGCCCTAACAAATGTATTTGACCAAATTAGAAGCAATACATGGCAACAGGCTAGAAATAATATGCAATATGCAACGAATAAAGGTGACTCATCGTAAGTGATTGATGCAGGATACAGAAGAGAGGTAGTTTCATGTAAGAACAAGGTTAACACATAGATGTAGTGTGTACCAAAAATAGGAAGGCATGTCATATTCACAGGTATAGTGTGTAAACTAAGCAGATGCAATTTACCCTAATTAGAAGCATTACAAGCTAGACACCGTATGCAACATGCAACCACATATCACACTGCGAAGTTAGAGCAAGCACCTGTGATGGTGGTGTAGGGGAAGTGCGCTCTTCAGGTACAGAGCTACGTTCAATATCTTCATTTAGGCTTGCTGTTTTTTGAGAATCATGTGGAGAGGATGA
>NW_021256550.1:0-454 GCF_002162155.2 Triticum dicoccoides | reverse complement strand
AACCACCCACGAGGTTCACACTTGAGGGGTTGCACGACAGAGTCGTATTGGAAGTGGTTAAGGAGGAATCTCCCTCGATGACCATGACCGAATAGCTACACTACAGAGATCTCATTTGGAGTGATGTATGAGGTACCACCCTCGACACTCGATGGTAACTCTGCAGAGTCGAGCAACAAAAATGGTGTGATGTGATGTGAGGTGTCGGGCTCTCGTCGTCGATCATGTTGATCGAGGCATCAATGATGAAGCAGGGGCAACAAGGAAAATGGAGGGTCACTGATGGACCACTAACCAACCTATACTAAGCAGTTTAGGATAAGCAGGTAAGGTACAACAACAGGTATAAAAGCAGGCTATGCATCAGAATAGGAGCAATCAAGTACAGTAGCAAAATCTAATGCAAGCATGAGAGAATGGAATGGGCGGTATCGGGATGATCAAAGGGGGGGGG
>NW_021256549.1:0-392 GCF_002162155.2 Triticum dicoccoides | reverse complement strand
AAGTGATTTCGAGGGTATGGTCATCTTGCTTGAAATCCCGCAAGGAAGAAGAATGAGTCCATGAAGAAGACAAGCGGACGTAGTCGAACGGGTCCTCACAAACGCGACGTTACCGGAACCAACCCGAAGGAGCAAACACCGAAAGAAGCACACAACATAGTAAACAAACCACACATGAACATGGTATGATATGCGGGATGCGGTATGCGGTGCATATGCATGATTTGCAAAGGAATGATTGAACCTGGCCTCAACTAGGAAAACCAAGAGTGCCACTGGAAAGGTGAGGTGATTTCGGTTGAAAATCGATATAAAGATCACCGGAATCGGATGCACGGTTTGGAAATGGCAAGCAAAACAAATATGGCACCAGTCTGCGATAAACAGCTAGT
>NW_021256548.1:0-585 GCF_002162155.2 Triticum dicoccoides | reverse complement strand
CGTTTGTCTTCTTCATGGACTCGTTCTTCTTTCTTGCGGGATCTCAGGCAAGATGACCATACCCTCGAAATCACTTCTATCTTTGCTTGCTAGTTGCTCGCTCTATTGCTATGTCGTGATACCTACCACTTGCTATATCATGCCTCCCAAATTGCCATGTCAAGCCTCTAACCCACCTTTCCTAGCAAACCATTGTTTGGCTATGTTACCGCTTTGCTCAGACCCTCTTATAGCGTTGCTAGTTTGCTGATCTTCCTAGCACGTATCTACAAAGTTGTTTGCTGAACAAATAACTGACAAAACTGAACTGGCTTATAAGGTACCAAAGAAACCCATGACTAGCAGAGAGCTTGCCCAGTCCAAGCATGGTCATGTGCTATGTGTGCATTTGTGTGCACACCCATAAGACTAGCTGTGCAATTAGGATGACCCTTGTTTATTAGAGCTTGGTTAGTTTAGTGCTAAATTAGTCTAACAACAGATGATGTTTGGTCCCCTATTAATTATATTTGTTTTATTTATTTGTTTACAGGTATATCATATGACATGCGGGACCCCACCATGTTCTGTTGACAGTTGACCGGT
>NW_021256547.1:0-406 GCF_002162155.2 Triticum dicoccoides | reverse complement strand
ACTCTTGATACTGCCAGAGAAATTATGCTACCACTGAAAAAGAATCCTTAGCAGTTGTGTTTGCATGTGATAAGTTTAGACCTTATATTGTTGATTCCAAAGATACTATGCACACTGATCATGCTGCTATAAAATATCTTATGGAAAAGAAAGATGCTAAGCCTAGACTCATTAGATGGGTTCTCTTGCTTCAAGAATTTGACTTGCATATTATTGATAGAAAGGGAGCTGAGAACCCCGTTGCAGACAACTTGTCTAGGTTAGAGAATGTTCTTGATGACCCATTGCCTATTAATGATAGTTTTCCTGATGAACAATTAGCGGTTGTCAATGCTTCTCGTACTGCTCCTTGGTATGCTGACTATGCTAATTACATTGTTGCTAAATATATACCGCCTAGTTTCAC
>NW_021256546.1:0-873 GCF_002162155.2 Triticum dicoccoides | reverse complement strand
GAATATACGCTTTGATGAGTTGATCAAAGCATATAGTTTATAAAGACTTGCGGTGAAGCCTGTATTTACAATAAAGTGAGTGGGAGCACTACTGCCTTTCTGATAAATATATGTGAGTAACATATTGTTGATCAGAAATGATGTAGAATTTTTTTGGAAAGCATAAAGGAGTATTTGAAAGGAGTTCTTTAAAAGAAAGACCTCAGTAAAGCTACTTACATATTGAGCATCAAAATCTATTGAGATAGATTAAGACGCTTGATAATTTTTTCAATAAGTACATACCTTGACAAGATTATCAAGTAGTTCAAAATGGAACAGTCAAAGAAGGAGTTCTTGCCTGTGTTGCAAGGTGTGAAATTGAGTAAGACTCAAATCCCGACCACGGCAGAAAATAGAAAGAGAATGAAAAGTCATTCCCTATGCCTGAGTCATAGGTTCTATAAAGGTATGTCATGCTATGGACCAGGCCTATTGTATACTCTGCCCTGGTTTGGCAAGGGAGTACAATAGTGATCTAGGAGTAGATCACTGGACATTGGTCAAAATTATCCTTAGTGGAATAAGGATATATTTCTCGATTATGGAGGTGACAAAAGGTTCGTCGTAAAGGGTTACGTCGATGCAAGTTTTGGCACTGGTCCAGATGACTTTAAGTCTTAATCTGGATACATATTGAAAGTGGGAGCAATTAGCTAGATTAGCTCCGTGCAGAGCATTGTAGACATAGAATATTTGCAAAATACATACGACTCTGAATGTGACAGACCCGTTGACTAAACTTCTCTCACAAGCAAAACATGATCATACCTTAGTACTCTTTGGGTGTTAATCACATAGCGATGTGAGCTAGATTATTGACTCTAGTAAACC
>NW_021256545.1:0-477 GCF_002162155.2 Triticum dicoccoides | reverse complement strand
TGCAGACATCACATTCATTTACGAACTGAGCAATCTCACGCTTCATTCGTGTCCACCAGAAAGTTTGCTTGAGGTCTTGGTACATTTTGGAGCTGCCAGGATGAATAGACAGAAGTGAGTTATGTGCTTCATTCAGTATGACTTTCCTCAGATCACCCTTCGGGACCACAAGACGGTCCTTGAAGAACAAAGTGTCCTTGTCGTCAATACGATAGCACTTGAACTTTGGCAATCCCTTGGCAATACCGTGCTTGACCTTCTTTACCATAGCATCAAGAAGCTGAGCTTCACGGATCTGATCTTCAAGAGTAGGAGCGACTTGGAGGTTAGCGAGAAATCCCCGAGGAACCACTTGGAGGTTAAGCTTGCGAAAGGCTTCACAGAGATCTGGTTGGAATGGCTTGACAATGAGGCTGTTGCAGTAAGCCTTCCTTCTTAGTGCATCTGCAATGACATTAGCCTTGCCTGGAGTATATT
>NW_021256544.1:0-404 GCF_002162155.2 Triticum dicoccoides | reverse complement strand
TCTTCAATAGTCTTCAAGGGGCACCAAACCGTCTTGTGCCTAGTGACGAAACGTCTGAAAAACTCAAGGCACACGGTTAATCCGCAAAAGCATTGTCATCAATCACCAAAACACCTTAGGGATAAATATGCCCTTACAAAAAGGTTCTTCGAAATATTGGTGTGCATCATGAGCAAGGGGAAACCACAACAGAGCTACAGAGGAAGCTTGCAGAAACGATTGAAGGGAAGAGTTTCTTTCTGGTTCTAGATGATGTGTGGCATTCCAATGTATGGACGGATTTATTAAGACCTGCATTACATGAAACAAGATCCGGAGTAATATTGGTGACCACACGAGATGATCAAATTACAAAGAGAATAGATGTAGACTATACCCATCGAGTTGATCTCATGTCAGTAGAG
>NW_021256543.1:0-1879 GCF_002162155.2 Triticum dicoccoides | reverse complement strand
CCCAATCAATACATCATATTGCAAATCATCTGGCTACACAAGAAGAACACATTTTTATCCAGTTCCAGTGGGATACCATCGGACTGGTCCTCTCAACAGTGGATGGACGGTGGCACCTTATTTTGATGTCAACCGATCATCTAATTTCACATCCTAACCCCGTACACTTTGGAGGGTGTACCATCATCAATCAGTTCACACAGCTGGTGATGTTAACATTCCAATAACCTCATCATCAATTTTATTGGAAGAATCAATTGAATTACTTGCTATTCTCTTCAGGGATTTTTGTGTGTTAAAGTTACCTGTGAATTCAATCTTCTTTTTGCGAGTATGAGAGAGAAATTGGTCGAAAAATTCACCATGGCACAAGTCATAGTATATAAAAGAAAAGAAAAAGAAATATTTGAAGTATTTCATTCGTGGTCTTTGTAACATCGCAATATTCCAAATTAGGATATTAATAGACGAAAATGCAGTTTGGTGGCCGAGCTACCTGGAGGCCGGTATCACACACGCCTGTCCTGGTTGTGATCAGTGCCATGCTGGTATGCCTCCCATCGTATTTCAGCTCCGGCCGTTTTAAGTTGCCCGTATTTGCTATACTAAATAAACAGTGACAGCTCATGTATAGATGAGTCGCACAGCAGAGCGGACACACTTGCCATCCTCATGTGCAGGACTTGTTTTCTTTTTATTCAGCAACGATTCGTCTACATTCGCAGGAAGCAAAAACTTGCTTTGTATGTGAGAGGTCAAGCACAAAAGACGCTGACACCATATATGAATTTTTTCGCCCGTGCAACTGAACACGTCAAACAGCAGAAATAGACCATCGACCAACTTAATCAGAAACTGGAGCTGCAACATTTTTCCACTAGACACAGCTACTCCATATGATTTTTGACAACATCGTCATTACACATTCAGCTGAGCACAGGAATGTATATGCGAAAATGGATACCAGCGATATGACACACAAACCACCACAGATATATGTTGTGTTCTTTTCAAAAGACAAACTTCTGATATTTTGAGTCTGCAGTCTGAATATCAACTTAAAACACACTAAATCAATCATTCAAGTCCGCTTTCGGGAGGTTGGTGCATATGTTCTTCCAGTGCCCTCTCAAGCTGCATCTGGAGCAGCAAGCGCCTTTGGAAGATCACCCCGCTGCGGACATGCAGTAATCCTGTGATCTTGAACCCTGCATATAGAATAGAACCTAGTCCTTTTAGCTGGCTATTCGTACGGTGCTTTGTTGCAGCTTGGGTAGGCTGCCCTGCTGGCCTCTTCTTCGACGGTGTCGCGAAACTATCTGAACATTGTGAGGCACTCTGCGCCGGATTGCTAGACCAAAATGATTTTTGTGCCCAACGCCAGATCCTGCAGAATCAGTTGCCACTTCTCTGTCGGATAGCCCCATACCATCGCTTATAGCCGCCACAGGTTCCAATACTATTTTTTCACATTTCTCAGTTGCTCCATAGCTAGAGTATATGCATTCTTATTGATGTCATCTAGTCTGATAATTTCGAGACACAACGGATGCAGATTGTTATGTCGCCACGAAGAGTTCTTGAGAGGACCTTGGTTCTTCTAGTAGCGCAGAAGCTCTGGTGGGAGTATATCCCTCGCATCCCTGGTCCAACATTTCAGCACGTGTTCTGCCAGAACATCTTACAGCCCAAGCTGGATCATTACCTACAGAGAACAAAAAGTGTATCTCAGATGAACAATTTTTTGCGCCGGCGAACAGTACGTATAATAATTTGATCGGCACACATAGCAAGCAGCAAAAAAGGACACCATTAGTGCATGGACGCACAACATCCCAAATTGATCGAACATCTCGCACTCACACTTGAACTCATCAGC
>NW_021256542.1:0-415 GCF_002162155.2 Triticum dicoccoides | reverse complement strand
AATGTCCAGTAGCTTCTTGGCTACTCTTTCTCTCACAAAATGATAGTCCACTTCAATATGTTTTGTCCTTGCATGAAATACTGGGTTTGCTGAAAGGTAAGTGGCACCAATATTATCACACCAAAGACATGCAACTGGTGAGTGTTTCACACCTAACTCTTTTAGCAAAGTTTGGACCCATATAATTTCAGCTGTGGCATTTGCTAATGCCTTGTATTCTGCCTCAGTACTAGACCTTGATACTGTTGCTTGTTTGCGAGCACTCCAAGATATCAAGTTGGGTCCAAAGAAAACAGCAAAGCCACCTGTGGACCTTCTGTCATCTGGACATCCTGCCCAGTCTGCATCTGAAAAGGCACTTACCAATGTAGAGCTTGACTTGGAAAATTTCAGCCCCAGTACTCATGGTTCCTCT
>NW_021256541.1:0-1308 GCF_002162155.2 Triticum dicoccoides | reverse complement strand
TAGTAACATATGCATGTTACTAGTATATGTTACTACCCATTATGTCTAGTCTTAAGGAAGGATTTTCTTTGCAGAAGATTATGAAAGGAAATTAAAAGCGGATTTTTTTTCATAACTACGCCAAATTAATCACATCCAATAACCACACTATTAATCAACGGAAAAACTAACGCCCACACGTGTGGGCGTTTGCACATCGCTCACACGCCTCCATCATCACTCATTTTGCCACATATGAACGAATGACATCATCAGAAATCTTTTTGGTTTTCTTCTTAAAAATATTTTATCTCCTAATTAAAAAAGCGAATTAAAAATCGGTTTTCACCATTAAATCCATCTCGACGAGATCTTCAAAACTAGACCACATGTTGATATGTTTCGACGGAAATTTTTTTTGCCCAAAAGTTGTCATGATGTTTACACTGTAGTTGCCATGGTGCTTAAACTAAAGTTGCCATGTGGCAATTTTAGTTTGTAGATCATGACAATTTTAGTTTTTGATGATGGCAATTCCAGTATTTTGACCATGAAAATATTTTTTTGCATGGACCATGGCAATTTTATGTGCATGTATCATGGCAATTTTAGTTTATGGTGCATGGCAAGTCTAGTTTCTTAATTGTCCATTTTATCGACTGAAAATCAATTAGATATCAATCAAGTTTTTCAGCCAATAATAGAATGCCATCTGTATGTATTTTTGTGCCCCTCTTTTGTGCATCTCCGCTGCCAATCCTTCTCGGGTTGGAACTGGACCCGGTTTCAAACATACGTGAGCTACAACTATCAAGATACAACAGCCCAAAAAAGCCTATAAATCCATCAAGGCATCAACCTACGGTCCACTTACAGTTGTTTGGGAGAAATTAAAGTGATAATTAGACTGCCATTGCAGTCTATAGATACACAAAACTTGAAAATTAGCACTGAAACTTCACAATTACAGTGCAGTTATGCATAATTTGCACTCGTACCGTGTAATTATTACAGTGAGATTATGGCCAGAACTTACACCATCATTTGGGAGAAAAATTACAGTGACAATTGCACTCTCATTACAGTGTACTAACAATGATATCTTGAGAGTTACAGTCTAGATACATACAATTCAGAGTTAAAATTAGCACTGGAACTTCTAAAATTACAGTGTATTTTGCATACATACTGTTTGTAAATTACAGTGACATTATGATAGGAACTTATAGATAATCTGCGATTACAGTGTATTTACGCAGAACTTACACTGATATTGTGTAAATATTAGAGTGACATTACTGGACTTCCAAAAATACAGTGTAAATATTA
>NW_021256540.1:0-916 GCF_002162155.2 Triticum dicoccoides | reverse complement strand
TTTTCGGGCTGCAACTTTTCATGTTGCAGACTTTTCAGACGACGAGTAAGTGGTACGTTAGGGTTACGGTTTCCTATACTCAACTTTGCCGTTGGTGTTGATGGGAATCCACAACCTTGTTGCTTCCGCTATATTTTGGATTGAGGTAATAGTTTTTACGTTACTCTATACATGTGATTTACCTCTGTTATAAATCCTTCGAGTACTGTGTGTGTCAGCATACCGATCCAGGGATGACACGAAAGCACAGAGACTTGATCCATTCGGGTCGGGTCGCTACAAGATGGTATCAGAGCACAGGTTGACTGTAGGACGTGACCCTAGAAACTGGCAAGCCAATAGCAAAGATTTTTCTCTACAACTTTCCCTTTCAAAAGATCTTTTACCTCTCTTCTCTTCTGAGTTTATTCAAATATTCCCCTTTTAAGTGAGACCATACCCTTTTTCCCTTTTGACCACTCGAAGATTTGACTGATGAGACCACTCCAAGGAGACAAGATATCGGACAACTAAGACCATTTGGAATGAAGAGGATTTTACCGTGTAAATGGAAACTACAACTGTTGAAGACTCCGAAGACTTGGAGAATTTGAAGGCTCTGAAGAATTCCCAAATTTGTATGACCCAGGAAGGCTACCTTTATGGAACCTGGCAGACTATGGAAGTTATCAATACCGAGATCAAGGTGTATCGGAGAAAGACCGGAGCATGGAGAGTTAGTAACTCAAAGTTTTGTCAAGAGAACCCTAAGGCAGGAGTTATTAACTCATGGAAATGACAAGAGCAAAATAAAAAAAACACGGCTATCCATGATGTTATCGCCCGCCTATGCTATTGTCACCGTGCGGAGTTAAAGCATGCAGATGCATGGAAGGATTGGATGGTAGAAAGCTGATGGAGCATCTATCTGCAAACG
>NW_021256539.1:0-10359 GCF_002162155.2 Triticum dicoccoides | reverse complement strand
AAATGTCCCATACACCTGCAATTAGACAAAACACAAAAGTGTGTGAAGTATTTTTGTTCTGGATAACATAAATAGATTATTGAATAGTTTGCACTAGAAATCACCTGACAAATATGCATATATGTAATATTTTTGGTCATATCCAAGGTAGTCATGTCCTCATCAGGCCGTAAATTGAAGAAAATCCAGCGCATATATGCCTTATTCTCCTTGTTTTCGCCGGATGGCATGCTGTAACTCACGCGTCTGAAAGCCAAGAACAAAAGGGCATTCCTGGCATTGGTCAATATATATGTGGAAACGATATCTCCTCTATAAAGGACAAGAAATTTGGGGCAATCAGGCAAAAAGCGCACGAGAAAATGAAGTACTTTCAAGGACTGCCATAGAATGGAGAGATGTTCACTAAAACGGTCATAATTTTTTCATTCGGAGTGCATGTCGGACCCACAAGTACTCAAACAGCTCGCGGCGAGCGCGCGAATCTAGAAAATACTCCCTGCTTGCGCCAGGAGGCCTGGAGTGCCCTCAAATACGGCCTTAAGCAGGACTTTTTGGCCCTGAAAGTCAAAGAACATCATTCGTCGTTGTTTTTAGACAAGTTTCTGAACCCATTGGCACTTCCTTTTGAAGGAAATTCGAGAGATTATGTTGCTTATAGACATTAGCCCCCCTGGTAGGGACAAACGTACCTTTCTGCAGATGCTCTATGATTCGGGCAATCTCATTTGGCCGTAAATTGAAGAAAATCCAGCGGCTATATGCCTTATTCTCCTTGTTTTCACCGGATGGCATGCTGTAACTCATGCGCGTAAACGCCAAGAACAAAAGGGCATTCCTGGCATCGGTCAATATATATGTGGAAACGATATCTCCTCTAAAGAGGACAAGAAGTTTTGGGGCAATCAGGCAAAAAGCGCACGAGAAAATGAAGTACTTTCAAGGACTGCCATAGAATGGAGAGATGTTCACTAAAACGGTCATAACTTTGTCATTCGGAGTCCGTGTCGGACCCACAAGTACTCAAACTGCTCGTGGCGAGCGCGCGAATCAAAAAAATGCTCCCCGCTTGCGCCAGGAGGCCCGGAGTGCCCTCAAATACGGCCTTAAGCAGGACTTTTTGGCCCTGGAAGTCAAAGAACATCATTCGTCGCTGTTTTTCAGACAAGTTTCTGATCCCATTGGCACTTCCTTTTGAAGGAAATTCGAGAGATTATGTTGCTTATAGACATTAGCCCCCCTGGTACGGACAAACGTATCTTACTGCAGATGCTCTCTGTTGGGGGCAATCTCATTTGGTCGTAAATTGAAGAAAATCCAGCGGCTATATGCCTTATTCTCCTAGTTTTCGCCGGATGGCATGCTGTAACTCACGCGCGTGAAAGCCAAGAACAAAAGGGCATTCCTGGCATCGGTCAATATATATGTGGAAACGATATCTCATCTATAGAGTCATGAAATTTTGGGGCAATCAGGCAAAAAGCGCACGAGAAAATGAAGTACTTTCAAGTACTGCCATAGAATGGAGAGATGTTCACTAAAACGGTCATAATTTTGTCATTCGGAGTCCGTGTCGGACCTACAAGTACGCAAACTGCTCGCGGCGAGCACGCGAATCAAAAAAATGCTCCCCGCTTGCGCCAGGAGGCCCGAAATGCCCTCAAATACGGCCTTAAGCACGACTTTTTGGCCCTGAAAGTCAAAGAACATCATTCGTCGCTGTTTTTCAGACAAGTTTCTGAACCCATTGGCACTTCCTTTTGTAGGAAATTCGAGAGATTATGTTGCTTATAGACATTAGCCCCCATGGTAGGGACAAACGTACCTTTCTGCAGATGCTCTATGATTCGGGCAATCTCATTTGGTTGTAAATTGAATAAAATCCAGCGGCTATATGCCTTATTCTCCTTGTTTTCACCGGATGGCATGCTGTAACTCACGCGCGTGAAAGCCAAGAAAAAAAAGGCATTCCTGCATCAATCAATATATATGTGGAAACGATATCTCCTCTATAGAGGACAAGAAATTTTGGGGCAATCAGGCAAAAAGCGTACGAGAAAATGAAGTACTTTCAAGGACTGCCATAGAATGGAGAGATGTTCACTAAAACGGTCATAATTTTGTCATTCGGAGTCCGTGTCCGACCCACAAGTACTCAAACTGCTCGCGGCTAGCACGCGAATCCAAAAAATACTCCCCGCTTGCGCCAGGAGGCCCGGAGTGCCCTCAAATACGACCTTAAGTAGGACTTTTTGGCCCTGAAAGTCAAAGAACATCATTAGTCGCTGTTTTTCAGACAAGTTTCTAAACCCATTGGCACTTCCTTTTGAAGGAAATTCGAGAGATTATATTGCTTATAGACATTAGCCCCCCGGGTAGGGACAAACGTACCTTACTGTAGATGGTCTATGATCCGGGCAATCTCATTTGGCCGGAAATTGAAGAAAATCCAGCGGCTATATGCCTTATTCTCCTTGTTTTCACCGGATGGCATGCTGTAACTCATGCGCGTGAAAGCCAAGAACAAAAGGGCATTCCTGGCATCGGTCAATATATATGTGGAAACGATATCTCCTCTATAGAGGACAAGAAATTTTGGGGCAATCAGGCAAAAAGCGAACGAGAAAATGAAGTACTTTCAAGGACTGCCATAGAATGGAGAGATGTTCACTAAAACGGTCATAACTTTGTCATTCGGAGTCCGTGTCGGACCCACAAGTACTCAAACTGCTCGCGGCGAGCGCGTGAATCAACAAAATGCTCCCCGGTTGCGCCAGGAGGCCCAGAGTGCCCTCAAATACGGCCTTAAGCAGGACTTTTTGGCCCTGAAAGTCAAAGAACATCATTCGTCGCTGTTTTTCAGACAAGTTTCTAAACCCATTGGCACTTCCTTTTGAAGGAAATTCGAGAGATTATGTTGCTTATAGACATTAGCCCCCCTGGTAGGGACAAACGTACCTTTCTGCAGATGCACTATGATCCGGGCAATCTCATTTGGCCCTAAATTGAAGAAACTCCAGTGGCTATATGCCTTATTCTCCTTGTTTTCACCGGATGGCATGTTGTAACTCACGCGCGTGAAAGCCAAGAAAAAAAGGCATTCCTGCATCGGTCAATATATATGTGGAAACGATATCTCCTCTATAGAGGACAAGAAATTTTGGGGCAATCAGGCAAAAAGCGTACGAGAAAATGAAGTACTTTCAAGGACGGCCATAGAATGGAGAGATGTTCACTAAAACGGTCATAATTTTGTCATTCAGAGTCCGTGTCGGACCCACAAGTACTCAAACTGCTCGCGGCTAGCGCGCGAATCCAAAAAATACTGCCCGCTTGTGCCAGGAGGCCCGGAGTGCCCTCAAATACAACCTTAAGTAGGACTTTTTGGCCCTGAAAGTCAAAGAACAGCATTCGTCGCTGTTTTTCAGACAAGTTTCTGAACCCATTGGCACTTCCTTTTGAAGGAAATTCGAGAGATTATGTTGCTTATAGACATTAGCCCCCTGGTAGGGACAAACGTACCTTTCTGCAGATGCACTATGATCCGGGCAATCTCATTTGGCCCTAAATTGAAGAAAATCCAGCGGCTATATGCCTTATTCTCCTTGTTTTCACCGGATGGCATGCTGTAACTCACGCGCGTGAAAGCCAAGAAAAAAAAGGCATTCCTGCATCGGTCAATATATATGCGGAAACGATATCTCCTCTATAGAGGACAAGAAATTTTGGGGCAATCAGGCAAAAAGCGTACGAGAAAATGAAGTACTTTCAAGGACTGCCATAGAATGGAGAGATGTTCACTAAAACGGTCATAATTTTGTCATTCGGAGTTCGTGTCGGACCCACAAGTACTCAAACTGCTCGCGGCTAGCGCGCGAATCCAAAAAATACTCCCCGCTTGCGCCAGGAGGCCCGGAGTGCCCTCAAATACAACCTTAAGTAGGACTTTTTGGCCCTGAAAGTCAAAGAACATCATTCGTCGCTGTTTTTCAGACAAGTTTCTAAACCCATTGGCACTTCCTTTTGAAGGAAATTCGAGAGATTGTATTGCTTATAGACATTAGCCCCCTGGTAGGGACAAACGTACCTTACTGCAGATGCTCTATGATTGGGCCAATCTCATTTGGCCGTAAATTGAAGAAAATCCAGCGGCTATATGCCATATTCTCCTTGTTTTGGCCAGATGGCATGCTGTAACTCACGCGCGTGAAAGCCAACAACAAAAGGGCATTGCTGGCATCGGTCAATATATATGTGGAAACGATATCTCCTCTATAGAGGACAAGAAATTTTGGGGCAATCAGGCAAAAAGCGTACGAGAAAATGAAGTACTTTCAAGGACTGCCATAGAATGGAGAGATGTTCACTAAAACGGTCATAATTTTGTCATTCGGAGTCCGTGTCCGACCCACAAGTACTGAAACTGCTCGCGGCTAGCACGCGAATCCAAAAAATACTCCCCGCTTGCGCCAGGAGGCCCGGAGTGCCCTCAAATATGACCTTAAGTAGGACTTTTTGGTCCTGAAAGTCAAAGAACATCATTAGCCGCTGTTTTTCAGACAAGTTTCTAAACCCATTGGCACTTCCTTTTGAAGGAAATTCGAGAGATTATATTGCTTACAGACATTAGCCCCCCTGGTAGGGACAAACGTACCTTACTGCAGATGCTCTATGATCCGGGCAATCTCATTTGGCCGTAAATTGAAGAAAATCCAGCGGCTATATGCCTTATTCTCCTTGTTTTCACCGGATGGCATGCTGTAACTCATGCGCGTGAAAGCCAAGAACAAAAGGGCATTCCTGGCATCGGTCAATATATATGTGGAAACGATATCTCCTCTATAGAGGACAAGAAATTTTGGGGCAATCAGGCAAAAAGCGCACAAGAATATGAAGTACTTTCAAGGACTGCCATAGAATGGAGAGATGTTCACTAAAACGGTCATAACTTTGTCATTCGGAGTCCGTGTCGGACCCACAAGTACTCAAACTGCTCACGGCGAGCGCGCGAATCAACAAAATGCTCCCCGCTTGCGCCAGGAGGCCCGGAGTGCCCTCAAATACGGCCTTAAGCAGGACTTTTTGGCCCTGAAAGTCAAAGAACATCATTCGTCGCTGTTTTTCAGACAAGTTTCTGAACCCATTGGCACTTCCTTTTGAAGGAAATTCGAGAGATTATGTTGCTTATAGACATTAGCCCCCCTGGTAGGGACAAACGTACCTTTCTGCAGATGCACTATGATCCGGGCAATCTCATTTGGCCCTAAATTGAAGAAAATCCAGTGGCTATATGCCTTATTCTCCTTGTTTTCACCGGATGGCATGCTGTAACTCACGCGCGTGAAAGCCAAGAAAAAAAGGCATTCCTGCATCGGTCAATATATATGTGGAAACGATATCTCCTCTATAGAGGACAAGAAATTTTGGGGCAATCAGGCAAAAAGCGTACGAGAAAATGAAGTACTTTCAAGGACGGCCATAGAATGGAGAGATGTTCACTAAAACGGTCATAATTTTGTCATTCGGAGTCCGTGTCGGACCCACAAGTACTCAAACTGCTCGGGCTAGCACGCGAATCCAAAAAATACTCCCCGCTTGCGCCAGGAGGCCCGGAGTGCCCTCAAATACAACCTTAAGTAGGACTTTTTGGCCCTGAAAGTCAAAGAACATCATTCGTCGCTGTTTTTCAGACAAGTTTCTAAACCCATTGGCACTTCCTTTTGAAGGAAATTCGAGAGATTGTATTGCTTATAGACATTAGCCCCCTGGTAGGGACAAACGTACCTTACTGCAGATGCTCTATGATTGGGGCAATCTCATTTGGCCGTAAATTGAAGAAAATCCAGCGGCTATATGCCTTATTCTCCTTGTTTTGGCCAGATGGCATGCTGTAACTCACGCGCGTGAAAGCCAACAACAAAAGGGCATTGCTGGCATCGGTCAATATATATGTGGAAACGATATCTCCTCTATAGAGGACAAGAAATTTTGGGGGCAATCAGGCAAAAAGCGCACGAGAAAATGAAGTACTTCCAAGGACTACCATAGAATGGAGAGATATTCACTAAAACGGTCATAATTTTGTCATTCGGAGTCCGTGTCGAACCCACAAGTACTCAAACTGCTCGCGCCGAGGGCGCGAATCCAGAAAATACTCCCCGCTTGCGCGAGGAGGCCCAGAGTGCCCTCAAATACGTCCTTAAGCAGGACTTTTTGGCCCTGAAAGTCAAAGAACATCATTCGTCGCTTTTTTTCAGACAAGTTTCTGAACCCATTGGCACTTCCTTTTGAAGGAAATTCGAGAGATTATGTTGCTTATAGACATTAGCCCCCCTGGTAGGGACAAACGTACCTTTCTGCAGATGCACTATGATCCGGGCAATCTCATTTGGCCCTAAATTGAAGAAAATCCAGCGGCTATATGCCTTATTCTCCTTGTTTTCACCGGATGGCATGCTGTAACTCACGCGCGTGAAAGCCAAGAAAAAAAAGGCATTCCTGCATCGGTCAATATATATGTGGAAACGATATCTCCTCTATAGAGGACAAGAAATTTTGGGGCAATCAGGCAAAAAGCGTACGAGAAAATGAAGTACTTTCAAGGACTGCCATAGAATGGAGAGATGTTCACTAAAACGGTCATAATTTTGTCATTCGGAGTCCGTGTCGGACCCACAAGTACTCAAACTGCTCGCGGCTAGCGCGCGAATCCAAAAAATACTCCCCGCTTGCGCCAGGAGGCCCGGAGTGCCCTCAAATACAACCTTAAGTAGGACTTTTTGGCCCTGAAAGTCAAAGAACATCATTCGTCGCTGTTTTTCAGACAAGTTTCTAAACCCATTGGCACTTCCTTTTGAAGGAAATTCAAGAGATTGTATTGCTTATAGACATTAGCCCCCTGGTAGGGACAAACGTACCTTACTGCAGATGCTCTATGATTGGGCCAATCTCATTTGGCCGTAAATTGAAGAAAATCCAGCGGCTATATGCCATATTCTCCTTGTTTTGGCCAGATGGCATGCTGTAACTCACGCGCGTGAAAGCCAACAACAAAAGGGCATTGCTGGCATCGGTCAATATATATGTGGAAACGATATCTCCTCTATAGAGGACAAGAAATTTTGGGGCAATCAGGCAAAAAGCGTACGAGAAAATGAAGTACTTTCAAGGACTGCCATAGAATGGAGAGATGTTCACTAAAACGGTCATAATTTTGTCATTCGGAGTCCGTGTCCGACCCACAAGTACTGAAACTGCTCGCGGCTAGCACGCGAATCCAAAAAATACTCCCCGCTTGAGCCAGGAGGCCCGGAGTGCCCTCAATTATGACCTTAAGTAGGACTTTTTGGTCCTGAAAGTCAAAGAACATCATTAGTCGCTGTTTTTCAGACAAGTTTCTAAACCCATTGGCACTTCCTTTTGAAGGAAATTCGAGAGATTATATTGCTTACAGACATTAGCCCCCCTGGTAGGGACAAACGTACCTTACTGCAGATGCTCTATGATCCGGGCAATCTCATTTGGCCGTAAATTGAAGAAAATCCAGCGGCTATATGCCTTATTCTCCTTGTTTTCACCGGATGGCATGCTGTAACTCATGCGCGTGAAAGCCAAGAACAAAAGGGCATTCCTGGCATCGGTCAATATATATGTGGAAACGATATCTCCTCTATAGAGGACAAGAAATTTTGGGGCAATCAGGCAAAAAGCGCACGAGAAAATGAAGTACTTTCAAGGACTGCCATAGAATGGAGAGATGTTCACTAAAACGGTCATAACTTTGTCATTCGGAGTCCGTGTCGGACCCACAAGTACTCAAACTGCTCGCGGCGAGCGCGCGAATCAACAAAATGCTCCCCGCTTGCGCCAGGAGGCCCGGAGTGCCCTCAAATACGGCCTTAAGCAGGACTTTTTGGCCCTGAAAGTCAAAGAACATCATTCGTCGCTGTTTTTCAGACAAGTTTCTGAACCCATTGGCACTTCCTTTTGAAGGAAATTCGAGAGATTATGTTGCTTATAGACATTAGCCCCCCTGGTAAGGACAAACGTACCTTTCTGCAGATGCACTATGATCCGGGCAATCTCATTTGGCCCTAAATTGAAGAAAATCCAGTGGCTATATGCCTTATTCTCCTTGTTTTCACCGGATGGCATGCTGTAACTCACGCGCGTGAAAGCCAAGAAAAAAAGGCATTCCTGCATCGGTCAATATATATGTGGAAACGATATCTCCTCTATAGAGGACAAGAAATTTTGGGGCAATCAGGCAAAAAGCGTACGAGAAAATGAAGTACTTTCAAGGACGGCCATAGAATGGAGAGATGTTCACTAAAACGGTCATAATTTTGTCATTCGGAGTCCGTGTCGGACCCACAAGTACTCAAACTGCTCGCGGCTAGCACGCGAATCCAAAAAATACTCCCCGCTTGCGCCAGGAGGCCCGGAGTGCCCTCAAATACAACCTTAAGTAGGACTTTTTGGCCCTGAAAGTCAAAGAACATCATTCGTCGCTGTTTTTCAGACAAGTTTCTAAACCCATTGGCACTTCCTTTTGAACGAAATTCGAGAGATTGTATTGCTTATAGACATTAGCCCCCTGGTAGGGACAAACGTACCTTACTGCAGATGCTCTATGATTGGGGCAATCTCATTTGGCCGTAAATTGAAGAAAATCCAGCGGCTATATGCCTTATTCTCCTTGTTTTGGCCAGATGGCATGCTGTAACTCACGCGCGTGAAAGCCAACAACAAAAGGGCATTGCTGGCATCGGTCAATATATATGTGGAAACGATATCTCCTCTATAGAGGACAAGAAATTTTGGGGGCAATCAGGCAAAAAGCGCACGAGAAAATGAAGTACTTCCAAGGACTACCATAGAATGGAGAGATGTTCACTAAAACGGTCATAATTTTGTCATTCGGAGTCCGTGTCGAACCCACAAGTACTCAAACTGCTCGCGGCGAGGGCGCGAATCCAGAAAATACTCCCCGCTTGCGCGAGGAGTCCCAGAGTGCCCTCAAATACGTCCTTAAGCAGAACTTTTTGGCCCTGAAAGTCAAAGAACATCATTCCTATTTTTTAGACAAGTTTCTGAACCCATTGGCACTTCCTTTTGAAGGAAATTCGAGAGATTATGTTGCTTATAAACATTAGCCCCGCTGGTAGGGACAAACGTACCTTTCTACAGATGCTCTATGATCGGGGCAATCTCATTTGGCCGTAAATTGAAGAAAATCCAGCGACTATATGCCTTATTCTCCTTGTTTTCGCCGGATGGCATGCTGTAACTCACGCGCGTGAAAGCCAAGAACAAAAGGGCATTCCTGGCATCGGTCAATATATATGTGGAAACGATATCTCCTCTATAGAGGATAAGAAATTTTGGGGCAATCAGGCAAGAAGCGCACGAGAAAATGAAGTACTTTCAAGTACTGCCATAGAATGGAGAGATGTTCACTAAAACGGTCATAATTTTGTCATTCAGAGTCCGTGTCGGACCCACAAGTAGTCAAACTGCTCGCGGCGAGCGTGCGAATCCAGAAAATACTCCCCGCTTGTGCCAGGAGGCCTGGAGTGCCCTCAAATACGGCCTTAAGCAGGACTTTTTGGCCCTGAAAGTCAAAGAACATCATTCGTCGCTATTTTTCAAACAAGTTTCTGAACCCATTGGCACTTCCTTTTGAAGGAAATTCGTGAGATTATGTTGCTTATAGACATTAGCCCCCCTGGTAGGGACAAACGTACCTTTCTGCAGATGCTCTATCCGGGCAATCTCATTTGGCCGTAAATTGAAGAAAATCCAACGGCTATATGCCTTATTCTCCTTGTTTTCGCCGGATGGCATGCTGTAACTCACGCGTCTGAAAGCCAAGAACAAAAGGGCATTCCTGGCATTGGTCAATATATATGTGGAAACGATATCTCCTCTATAGAGGACAAGAAATTTGGGGCAATCAGGCAAAAAGCGCACGAGAAAATGAAGTACTTTCAAGGACTGCCATTGATAAAGGCAAAGGTGTCCCGTCTTTCGATGAGATGGTGGATTTCGCTTTGGTGGAAGTCGACTTTGACGAACCGACTACGAACGTGCGAGGACGTCGCGCCTTAGCAATCGCTAAACCAACTTCCGAGGGTTATTGACCACGCCGGAGCACGATCAACCTGACCACGAGGGTCTGTTTCCTGCGAGCAAACGAAGAACAAGCAAGAAACTAAGATTGCAATCTGGATAATGCGAATATAAGATGAAAGCTTTATTGATCAAGGTGGGGTTCTGTGACGCCTTTGTCTGGTCGTTGAACACAAACGAAGTACGCGAAGTTGCAGCTATGGCGAACTTTTAATCTAAACAAAACCC
>NW_021256538.1:0-544 GCF_002162155.2 Triticum dicoccoides | reverse complement strand
GGCTTCGTTCGCGTCCTTCCCGTCGGTTGGAGCTTGGAGGTTTTTTTTTTGCGGGGACGTCCGTTGGGCATTTATAGAGGACCGGCTTCGCGACTTGCGTGCCAAGAACGCCAACCAAGTAGCGCAGTTCATCGTCCCGCTACGCTGACCATCTAGGAGTAGCACCATTTGTTTTGTTGTTGAGGGGAGTAGCACCGTAATTGGTCTCGCCATTTCGAGTGAGCACCGTAGCCCGTGAATCTGGCATGGCCGGTTCATCCCTGCATCCCGCGAGTCCCGGCCGGCCGATTATGATCGCACGCGTCAAACTCCAAACCGCCCGCCAGTGTGCTCTTCAACTTCTGCATCTAAGAGCATCTCCAGCCGTGTCCCCAACAGGCCCCCTCAGGCCACTTTTTCGGCGCCGGCGCCGAAAAAATGGCCCAGTCGCGCCCACAAGTCGCCGAAAATCGTCGGTTCGGACCTTTTTTCCGCCCGGTGGTTACAGGCCGAACCCGGCACGCTGGGGAGCAGTTGGGGGCTCCGGCGCTAGGGAAAAGCACGC
>NW_021256537.1:0-714 GCF_002162155.2 Triticum dicoccoides | reverse complement strand
GGTGAAGGCCTAGCAGATGCCCAAACAAGGATCAGTCGACCAGTCGACATGGTTAGCAGAAATGAATACGATAAGGACACAATGGAAAGCAGAGCAAGTGTACCTTGTTTGGGTCGCTGTTGTGGTCGAGTGGAGGAATCCTTCTGGCTCCGCGCGGGTTGTCCCTGTTTCCGGTAACGGCTACCATCCATCTTTCCAAAGTGGCATCGTCGACTTCTTCTGGATGGACTCTAGTCTCATCTTCGGGCCTACAGTACAACCACATGCAGTGGCTCCGGAATTGAAGGGGTTGGATGCGACGCCTGAGGAAGACCTCCAGAAGATCCATGCCCGTCACCCCCTCCCGGACCAACTGCACCACGCGCTCCATCAACATCTTCACGTCGGCTTTCTCCTCCGGAATCAGCTTCAGAGGGGAGGGCTTGTTCACTCGGTCCATGGTAAACGGAGGGAGTCCACTCGACTGCCCTGGCGTCGACTGGACCTGACAGTAGAACCAAGTCGACTGCCAGCCTCTGACGGACTCGGGAAAGGACATGGGCGGGAAGGTGCTATTGTTCCTCACCTGAATCCCCAGGCCCCCACACATTTGGACGACTCGGGTCTTCTCATCACCTGGGCTCGCCTTCTTCACGGTCTGAGAGCGACACGTGAAGATACGTTTGAACAAACCCCAGTGCGGTCGACAGCCCAAGAAACCCTCACACATGGACA
>NW_021256536.1:0-695 GCF_002162155.2 Triticum dicoccoides | reverse complement strand
GGCCACGTGGGCCATTGGTCCCGGTTCATCTGGACCTTTTGGTCCCGGTTGGTGGGATGAACCGGGACCAATGGGCCTCTCATGCTAAGCAAAGGGTTCCACAGCGTGCAGCAACAATTTTTTTCTCACATCACATTCACAATATACTCCACTTACAGTACTCATGAAACAACAGATGTTTTTGTCACACGGTTCTATATAACTTCAGCCACTGTATTTTTTCGTTCTGAACAACGATTTCCAGTTTGTGCTGTAATATTATACCGAGTTCATGCATAACTTTAACTACTATAAACATATCCACGCAAAGAAAAAAGGATTTGAACCACTAAACATCATCACTGTACAAGTAATTGAAATTATCAGCCAATTCGATTCTGCTTCTTTCAAAGCATCTCTAGCAGACCTTTTAGACCTTGTACAATGGAAAGTGCTTAAGAGATGCTTAAAAAAATAAATCGAATTTTTCTGAAGCACCGGTGCCTATTTCTATAGAAGAGACGCTTAGTTAAGCATCTATTCTGTACAAATAAGCATCGATGCTTAAAAAAGCCTAATTTATTTTTCTAAGCACCTTCCCTAAACACCTCCCATTGTATAAGGCTTTAAAATGCACGAAGCTGTAAAATAACCGTCAGTTTACAGTTTCAGCCGAAAAAAGCGACCGGAATAGAACCCATAAACAACTACGACCC
>NW_021256535.1:0-785 GCF_002162155.2 Triticum dicoccoides | reverse complement strand
GCTGAATCAAATTCCATGAGATTGTAATCTACTCACATCTTGAGCAATCTCTACATCACCAAGTTTCTACACTATGGTGGTTGAAGATAAGGAAGCACGGAACCATTCAAACATATCCTTTGACAAATTCTATGTTGAGCTTCATGATTGTCATTTTTGGATACACAAGTGCTCTTCCTTGCAAGAACTAACCCATGTAGGTAGATGGACTCAAATTCCAAGTGGTGCTCCCAATTCTTGATGAGCTACATCAACTTTGAGCAACCCACACAAGTTCAACTACATGGACTACACCACCAACCAAGGTATGTTATTCCATCTTAGAGAAGCTTTACTCCGAGTCATGAGCTAAAGCAACTCGACAAGATGTGAATACATCAAGATGCTTAAACGAAAAATGGCAACCCCAACGATGAGTATAACCTATGATCAAGTGATCTCACTTGACTCCTAAGTCAATATACTCTAACATAGGTGACTTTGTCGCCGACCATCTCTAGATGAAGTTCTCTTGTGTTCTTTTCTGTGTTTTTGCATTTGTCTCATGCATATTTGTTTCCCTTTTCAAAAAAAACTTCATCTAGATTTCTTTCTGTTTGCTCTGCATTTTCTGCATCCAATTCCTTGCACATCTTTCAGTAAATTCCTTGCAAATCTTTGTGAGATCTTACTAGTCTAGTGAGCTGAGGTGACAAGTGTTTTCTCTGTTATGAACTCGGTTTCATCGATCTGTCGTTTTTGGTCCAACCGAATCCTTTCGGCACAACCGAAGCATACCACTCGGT
>NW_021256534.1:0-700 GCF_002162155.2 Triticum dicoccoides | reverse complement strand
GAACCTCCAGCATCTGCAACACGAAATAAACAAATCTTAAGCCTAACACACCTAAAATCAGGGGAGAAAAACGACCACAATGACCTAGAACCCGCAACCACAAGCTCATACGCAACTCAGGCGAGCGGAATGGATGCGGGAAATTGGGCGGACTACGGAGGGCGGGCTAGAACAACACGGCAACACCTACCACGGATCCATGAACAACAGCAAACAGACGATCCACGAACCCACGACGACGAAACTCACCTAGATCTGGAACTACAGGACCACAACACCAGCAAAATTACAAGGGGGGAATGCGAGAGACAAGGGGAACCAACCTCGCAGCCGGGGAGCGAAGAGAAAAGGGAGGAGAAATCAAAATCGAACGGTGGAGTAGCTCGGAATCACCATGAAATCGCCTCTTCTCCGCTGCCCCTCGAGCACTCTCTGCCGCCGCTCGAGTCCTCTCCCTCGGCCTTATCGAAACACATTGACCCAAATGAAAGGGTGAATGACACCAACTCCAAAATTCAAACAGGACAAAAAATAACAGTGCCGGGATGGTGCGGTTACGGGTTGAAACAAAGAAAACTGAACCCGGTAAAAAAAACCAACCGTAGCAAACAGGGCGCCAACACGAAGAAAAAAGTAAAACCAGCACGAATCTCCGCACGAGAACGGACGGACAGAAATTTGAATGATGATGAATTGAAAA
>NW_021256533.1:0-1523 GCF_002162155.2 Triticum dicoccoides | reverse complement strand
GGCCGATTCTGGCCCGTTTCATGGACTATTACTTACTGTTTTGAGGTCCCGGAGTGATTTCAATGATTAACGAACCATAGAGTGTGTTCACATGTCGGTCATGAACACTAGCAGTTTTGGTCGATTCTGGCCCGCTTCATGGAGTATTACTCATTGTTTTGGGGCCCCGGAGTGATTTCCACGATTAACGAACCCCCTGATGCGCTTATGTGTCGGTTATCAACACTCGCGGTTTTTGTCGATTCTGACCCGTTTCGTGGACTATTACTCACCGTTTTGGGGCCCCAAAGCGATTTCCATGGTTTTTGAACCCCAAGGTGCGCTTAAGTGTAGGTCATCAACAATCGCAGTTTGGGCCGATTCTGGCCCATTTCTTGGAGTATTACTTAGTTTTGGGGGTCCCGGAGTGATTTCCACGATTTATGAACCTCGGGGTGCGTTTACGTGTCGGTCATCAACACTCATAGTTTTAGCCAATTCTGACGCGTTTCGTGGACTATTACTGACCGTTTTCAGGTCCCAAAGTGATTTCCATAGTTGTTGAACCCCAATGAGCGCTTACGTGGCGGTCATCGACACTCACAATTTTGGCTGATTCTGGTCGTTTTGTGGACTAATACTCACTGTTTCGGGGTCCCGGAGTGATTTCCACGGTTAACGAACCGCGGGACGCGTTTACGTGTCGGTCATAAACACTCACAGTTTTGGCAGATTCTGGCCCATTTCGTGGACTGTTACTCACCGTTTTCGGGCCCCAAAGCGATTTCCATGGTTGTTGAAACCCATGGAGCGCTTACGTGTCGATCATAAACAAGCGCAGTTTGGGCCGATTTTGGCCCGTTTCCTGCACTATTACTTAGTTTTGGTGGTCCCGGAGTGATTTCCGCGGTTGACAAACTCCAGGGTGCGTTTACGTGTCGGTCAATGACACTCACAATTTAGGCCAATTTCTGGTCCGTTTCGTGCACTATTACTCACCGTTTGGGCGTCCCAGATTGATTTCCACGATTGACAATCCCCGACATGCGTTTGCATGTCTGTCTTCAACATTCACAGTTTTGGCCAATTCTGACGTGATTCGTGGACTATTACTCATCACTTAGGGGTCCCGAAGTGATTTCTATAATTGTTGAACCCCAAGCTGCATTTATGTGTCGGTCATCGACACTCATAGTTTCGGCCAATTCTGGCCCGTTTCATGGACTATTACTTACTGTTTTGAGGTCCCGGAGTGATTTCAATGATTAACGAACCATAGAGTGTGTTCACATGTCGGTCATCAACACTAGCAGTTTTGGTCGATTCTGGCCCGCTTCATGGAGTATTACTCATTGTTTTGGGGCCCCGGAGTGATTTCCACGATTAACGAACCCCCTGATGCGCTTATGTGTCGGTTATCAACACTCGCGGTTTTTGTCGATTCTGACCCGTTTCGTGGACTATTACTCACCGTTTTGGGGCCCCAAAGCGATTTCCATGGTTTTTGAACCCCAAGGTGCGCTTAAGTGTAGGTCATCAACAAT
>NW_021256532.1:0-913 GCF_002162155.2 Triticum dicoccoides | reverse complement strand
TATGTTGTTGACATATTAATGATCAGAAATGACGTAGAATTTCTGGAAAGCATATAGGGTTATTTGGAAAGTGTTTTAAATGGAAAACCTGGATTAAGCTACTTGAACATTGAGCATCAAGATCTATAAGGATAGATCAAAACGCTTAATAGTACTTTCAAATGAGCACATGCCTTGACGTGATCTTGAAGGTGTTCAAGATGGATCAGTCAAAGAAGGAGTTCTTGCCTGAGTTGTAAGGTATGAAGTTAAGACTTAAAGCTCGACCATGGCAGAATAGAGAGAAAGGAACGAAGGTCGTCCCCTATGCTTAAGACATAGGCTCTACAGTATGCTATGCTGTGTACCGCACCTGAAGTGTGCTTTACCATGAGTCAGTCAAGGGGTACAAGAGTGATCCAAGAATGGATCACGGGACAGCGGTCAAAGTTATCCTTAGTAACTAGTGGACTAAGGAATTTTCTCGGTTATGGAGGTGGTAAAAAGAGTTCTCGTAAAGGGTTACGTCGATGCAAGCTTAACACCTATCCGGATAGCTCTGAGTAGAGATACCGGATACGTATAATGGAGCAACAATTTAGAATAGCTCCAAGTAGAACAGTTATTTGGAATAGCTCCAAATAGAACGTGGTAGCTGCATCTAGGAGATGACATAGAGATTTGTAAAGCACACACGGATCTGAAAGGTTCAGACCCGTTGACTATAACCTCTCTCACAAGCATAACATGATCAAACCCAGAACTCATCGAGTGTTAATCACATGGTAAATGTGAACTAGATTATTGACTCTAGTAAACTCTTTGGGTGTTAGTCACATGGGGATGTGACCTTGAGTGTTAATCACATATCGATGTGAACTGGATTATTGACTCTAGTGCAAGTGGGAGACTGTTGGAAATATGCCCTAGAGGC
>NW_021256531.1:0-717 GCF_002162155.2 Triticum dicoccoides | reverse complement strand
TTCGGATCAAGTCACTAGCGAACCTCGTAGGACGACAAGGACACGTAGTACTTCAGAGTGGTAAGGTGATCCTGTCTTGGAAGTCATGTTGCTAGACAACAATGAACCTACGAGCTATGGAGAAGCGATGGTGGGCCCGGATTCCGATAAATGGCTCGAGGCCATGTAATCCGAGAGAGGATCCATGTATGAAAACAAAGTGTAGACTTTGGAAGAACTACTTGATGGTCGTAAGGCTGTTGAGTACAAATGGATTTTGAAAGGAAGACAGACAATGATGGTAAGTGTCACCATTGAGAAAGCTCGACTTGTCGTTAACATGTTTTTCGACAAGTTCAAGGAGTTGACTACGATGAGACTTTCTCACTCGTAGCGATGCTAAGAGTCTGTTGGAATTATATTAGCAATTACTGCATTATTTATGAAATCTTGCAGATAGGATGTCAAAACATTGTTTCCTCGACGATTCTTGAGGAAAGGTTGTATGTGATACAACCGGAAGGTTTTGTCTATCCTGAAATATGCTAATAAGTATGCAAAGCTCCAGCAATCCTTCTGAGGACTGGAGTGAGCATCTCGGAGTTGGAATGTATGCTTTGATGATGATCAAAGATTTTGGGTGTATACAAAGTTTATGAGAAACTTGTATTTCCAAAGAAGTGAGTGGGAGCACTATAGAATTTCCGATGAGTATATGTTGTTAACATATTGTTGATC
>NW_021256530.1:0-1010 GCF_002162155.2 Triticum dicoccoides | reverse complement strand
ACCTACGAGACTCCAACTTGAAATGGTTTTGCGCACACGAGTCCACTACTCTCCACTTCAATACACTACCGAGGATCCACCTCCGTCTTCCTACGGAAGAGCCATCCTCGGCACTCACACTTATCTTGAGGCTTTTAGTAGTTTCCATTTACTTGTCTATGAACTGTATAGGCAACCAAGTAGTCCTTTACCGCGGACGCGGCTATTCGAATAGATCATGATAACCCTGCAGGGGTGTACTTCTTCATACACGCTCTCACCACTTACCGTCGTTTACACAACATGTACTCGGCAACCTTCAAGCGGAAGCCCAACGTGGGTGTCGGCCACGACCTACCTAATCACCTAAGCCTCCAGTCCAGGTTTATCGCCTATCCAGGTTCCATCCGCAGGGAGTCCGGCCGAGGTTTCCCATACGGCCCCGAACGATGTGAACAGGGTTCCCGAGATACCTAATGGGTATTCGGTACACCCGGCCACGTACCTACCGCATCACAGCCCACCCCTACGGTCAGCACTGTCCACGGCCTCCAGTAGGCTACAAACACCAGAAACTACTTGCAACTCCTAGACGGAGAACTAGGGTGAATAAGAAGCCGAGAGGGTCCATTGGTTTCGGGCCCAATGCATGGTAGTAGCTGATTCTTAAATCACACATACAGATCTCAGTGCTTAAGGTCGGCTTCAATGAAACAACCCACCATGTACTCCTACATGGCCTCTCATCGATACCTTTACCAAATTGTGTTCACCACACCACTCTCATTACCGACATAATCATTTCACTCTAGCCCATCACCCAGATGAACCAGACCTGACACGACTCTAAGCATAGCAGGCATAGCAAGGTAGGAACAACACATACATATGGCTCAATCAACTCCTACACATGCTAGTGGGTTTCATCTAGTTACTGTGGCAATGACAGGTCATGCAGAGGAAGTGGGTTCAACTACCGTAGCACACAGCAGTTTGAAACGCGTTGTCTTAATGCAGTAAAAGAGAGCAGG
>NW_021256529.1:0-915 GCF_002162155.2 Triticum dicoccoides | reverse complement strand
TCATAGTCATCGAACCCAACCCTACATAATTGTTCTTAGCACATGATCAGCAGTATCAGGTAGGACCTAAACAACCTTAAGGTAATATAGCATAAAACAATATAGACCCTGACTCTCCATTATGAAGAATGGAGATCATCCTGTCTCTAATTCTTGTGCTTCGCTTCCTTTTGCTTCAAAGAAGCTCCTTACGACTGTCCATACATTTTTTCCATTCTTTGATTGTCATGTCTCCACTTCTTTTAGAAATCCGGTATGGACAGTTGAGATTCGTAGGACGACCTGGTTGTATGTTCAAAACATCAAGGCGACCGTGCGTATATACATCAGATGAGGCACACCATCATTCGGGATTTTCTGTTGAAAAACATAGTAATAACTTCGTAGTTAGCAATGATGTACTAGTTTTAGAAGTATGCAAAATCATGCACAGATGTCGTAATAACATGTTTAATAGTCCTCCGGTCTGTGTCGCTCTCAGAAGCTCGTCGCCGCCGGCTGCATCCCCGCCGCCCATCACCGCCATAAACCAAGCCAAGGTACTTCCTTTCCCGACTCATCACGGCGGGGTCACCACCACCGGCTTCTACCCGGGAATCTCCATTTTCCTCGGCCTGATCCATGATTCCCTCTCTCCATCTGCAGATCTGACCCCTGCTCCTGCCTAGGCCCTTCCGCTCCAATCCATGGAGAAGGCGGAGATGGAGAGGAGCCTCGAGAAGAAGACCAAGTCGGAGCAGGACAGCCATCCGGGGGTGACGGTGGAGGCGGCCAACCTGCTCACCGACGACCTCATCCTAGAGATCCTCTCCCGCCTCCCGGTCAGGTCCCTCCACCGCTTCAAGTGCGTCCCCATGCCCTTGCGCCACCTCCTCGCCGACCCGTCCAACCGCAAAAAGCTGCCCCAGACCCTCG
>NW_021256528.1:0-864 GCF_002162155.2 Triticum dicoccoides | reverse complement strand
TTTAAAATGTCTACGTCTGTATTTTAGTTACATTTTAAAATACTGAAATTAATTAAGTTCAGGTTTTGTATTTTCTATAGTTTAAGCATTGTGAAAGCTATAATTTTAACGCTTGCAGTCATGTGTCGTTGTAAGTTCTGTTGTCTTGCCGGCGCTTCTCCTCCCTTGAGTCCTTCTTGGTCATAAGGCCCTCCACGGTTGCGATCAAGGCGATTGACGCCGCATCCCGCTTGTCCTCCTTCTTGGAGTTGGTCTTTCCCCACGGTCGTGCCTTCTCGCCCTCCCCAACCTCCTCCTCGGCTTTCTTCCACCCACGCGCCATGATGGCGGCAAATTGCGCCTTGAACTTCTCCTCGTCTCTGATGACCCTTCAATAATGGGAGAGGTTGAAGGACTTGCCTTCATGTTGCACCTTGAATGCCCCCAAAGTTTGGAATGCCTACAAATGAATTGCATGTAAGCATATTGGCAAATGGATATGACAATGGAAATGCAACTATAAACGAAATGACACAAAGCGGAGCGCTTGCATGCATACCATGTCTTGCATGCCGATGCCGCTCACGGGGCGTGCCTTGATGCTTGCAAGAGTGGCAGAAAACTTGTTGCACTCTTATTGGATGGAAACAAAAATACTTTCTCTTTTGAACTGGGATGGTTTGAGAGGGAAGGATTCATGGAGCTCATTGCAACTGAATGGGCCAGAGACATGGGAGGGTCTTCTAGTGTGGAGAGATGGCAAAACAAAATTAGACATCTGCGCCAGTTTTTGAGAGGCTGGGCCAAACACCAATGTGGTTTATATAAAGTGAAAAAGGAAAGATTGATAAGAATTATTAATGAACTTGATGTGAAAGTAGAATC
>NW_021256527.1:0-742 GCF_002162155.2 Triticum dicoccoides | reverse complement strand
GGGGGGGGTTCGCGCGGTGGGCGGGGGAGTTTGACGCATATGGTCGGTTTCTCCAAGTGCAGTCCCATGTGTTAGTGAAGAGGCAAGCCGAAGCACGTTCCATTTGCGTGAGCCGTGCGCAGGACTGACTGTGTGAGGGGTGCAATGCGATGGCGACAGGAGTCCTGTGAGTCTACCACCTTTATTCATTTTAAACTTCGTGCTTCGCCCCCTCAAAAAAACTTGGTGCTTCGCGCGATCCATCGATATTGCTACTAGTAATCCAGTAATCCCGACTAAAACGGCACGGCCGGGTCTTTTCCCGCGCGATATGCTGTGAGGTTGGCTTAGTTGGTTTTTTTAGGACGAGTAATGCTACACATACGTAATCCTAGTTACTAATTTATGTAATTTGAAACGTGTGAGCTATTGATTGGAGATTTGGGGAGGGAGTGGCCCACCACCAATCAGGGGGGAGATAGAGAGGCAATTTATGTTTACCCTTTTGTAGGTTCGCGTAGATGTAGAAACATGTGAAATGCGTGAATGTGTAGCGCATGTACTATTGGAGTGCCTAAGATAAATTGTGTGTGTAGACCCTATGTGTTTATATACACAATAACCAATCACCATTCCATATATTTTCATACTCCTACAATATACCTTACTATTATTGTGAAAGTTCATATACACCGGACGAGATTCATGCAAACACGACAGGTTTTGATTACATTTTGATCTTTTATAGGACAGGAAAATAAAA
>NW_021256526.1:0-1002 GCF_002162155.2 Triticum dicoccoides | reverse complement strand
ACGAGTTTAACGCGGTTTCCACCCCTCCCTCTCAACCGCACCAGTGCACGCTTGCCGTGCCACAACGCCGACGCTGGACCCGTGAATCGTGAGCACCCAGCTATGACTTACCGCACTCGTGCAAAATAATAAAACACGGTAAATATATTACTTACACGTGCGTTTTGTTTTGCAAGCGGCGCGAAAAAAATTAAAAAGGGAATGCAACACGAGGACTTCCCAGGAGGTCACCCATCCTAGTACTACTCTCGCCCAAGCACGCTTAACTTCGGAGTTCTGATGGGATCCGGTGCTTTAGTGCTGGTATGATCGCATCCGACATGTTACCCCGGTCTTCGTTCCTTATCCTTGCCCCTCCCAGCTCCACTACAAAGACGATTGTACATTGCTTTGGCCGCTCCCTCTCAACTATGGAGACGAGTTTAACACGGTTTCCACCCCTCCCTCTCAACCGCACCAGTGCACGCTTGCCGCGCCACAATGCCGACGCTGGACCCGTGAATCGTGAGCACCCAGCTATGACTTACCGCACTCGTGCAAAATAATAAAACACGGTAAATATATTACTTACACGTGCGTTTTGTTTTGCAAGCGGCGCGAAAAAAATTAAAAAGGGAATGCAACACGAGGACTTCCCAGGAGGTCACCCATCCTAGTACTACTCTCGCCCAAGCACGCTTAACTTCGAAGTTCTGATGGGATCCGATGCTTTAGTGCTGGTATGATCGCATCCGACATGTTACCCCGGTCTTCGTCCCTTATCCTTGCCCCTCCCAGCTCCACTACAAAGACGATTGTACATTGCTTTGGCCGCTCCCTCTCAACTACGAAGACGAGTTTAACGCGGTTTCCACCCCTCCCTCTCAACCGCACCAGTGCACGCTTGCCGCGCCACAACGCCGACGCTGGACCCGTGAATCGTGAGCACCCAGCTATGACTTACCGCACTCGTGCAAAATAATAAAACACGGTAAATATATTACTTACACGTGCGTTTTGTTT
>NW_021256525.1:0-398 GCF_002162155.2 Triticum dicoccoides | reverse complement strand
CATCAGGGCAGGTCTCACCTGCTTTATATGAGACCTGGTCTCATATAATTTTTTTTCGGCTGTGCCGTGTTCGAGTCAACGCTTGAAACGTAAAATTACTTCAACCTCAATATAATTTTCTAGCGAGGGACAGTGGGCTAGCTTTTCCTCAATCGCAAAACGGTGCCTTGCTGGAGGCAGGGTCTGGCTCGGTCGATCGATCGGGGTGAAGAATTATTTATTCTTCACCCTGGGCTATTAATAGGAGTGTTTCCAAGTGAGATGTAAAGAAGATGAAGAGGATATTATCATTGAGCTTTTATTCCCTCCATTCTAATTTGAAGACTTTCTTTTTATATCTAAGTACAAGTATCTTTCTAGAAGACCATAAAATTAGCAGAGATCGGTTGATAAGAAGA
>NW_021256524.1:0-410 GCF_002162155.2 Triticum dicoccoides | reverse complement strand
AAAAAAAACGCAAAACTACACTATTAGTTGCTTCGCGTTTTCTTACCGAGAACCTGACGGGCATCACGAGCTTCTTTGAGTCTGGTGGCAAGCTCATCATTATATTCTGTATACCAACTTCCATTACATGGCTCAAGACAAAACCTTCTTTCTTCATTGAGTTTGCGAGCTCCCTCACCGTAACAAAGTATTTGCCATGTTCAATTACCCTTGCGCTGCATGGGAAGAAAAAAAGAGGCATTCAGCTCACAAAATCATTCCATGAATTGCCTACCACCATACCAACTCAGGGGAAACACATAGGGGCATTTGCATATCAAAAGGATAAACTACTTCAAAAAATAAGAATTTCACACTAAGCCAAGTTGCCTGATTCTATAAATGGCTTGCTTTTAAAAACAGTTTGAATT
>NW_021256523.1:0-1860 GCF_002162155.2 Triticum dicoccoides | reverse complement strand
GGAACGGAAGTTAATCGACATTCCGGCAAACTCAAGGGCCTCTCGGGGTACCTGCAAAATCATCACGACACGATGGTCAGAGACAAAACCCAGCAAACTAGCAAAATCATCACAAATTGTTTTCTGTTAAAGATGATCATCATCTTTACAAGTCTTTCTCAATGTGATCACAAGTAATTCAGAGGCATCACAAGTAATTCAGAGCATCACAAGGCATTAGTAGTTCAGTACATGAACAAGTTTTACAAACCCATATAAGAACAAGTGAATTCTAGTCCCATTGACACTCCTGGTTTTCTACAAACACCAAGTACTAGGGCTAACTGGATGTTGGCTATCTTTTATAGTGTCTCTGTTACATGCCAGTTTGGTCATTGCTAACTCTTGATGTAACTGATATTTTGATTCCTGAACCCCCGATATGCTGTTGTGGTTAATCCTAAGAGAAGATTTTGAACAATGAGAAGTCCATGGATATGTTGTGTTTCTGACATCCGTTGAGGATCATGGAAATTGGATATGTGAGTGGTCGGTGGACCAACTTTTCACTAAAAATTATCAGTGTCATCTGGTTTCATGGCAATATTTATCTAGCATGTTCCGTATTGATTTCATTGTATTTTCCGTTCCATCATATTTCAGTTAGTACTAAGGTTCTTTTTTTAGGGAACTCAGTTAGTACTCAGTTTACAGAAACGGTTCGATGTCTATCATATACAACCATTTTCCCTGTTATAAAAGACATGAAAGATCACAACAATATTGATCTGAAAAGAACAGAAAAAAAAGAGAAATAGTATGTATGCAGTGGTGATTCTACCTTGCTTTCTCAACCGTGGGTGATGAAGTGCCTCTGTTCTGTTGTGTCTGCAGTGGTATGGAGATGAATGAATTGGTATTAGGTTCAAATGTATAAACAAACTACTCGTTTAGTTTTCAAACACAAATGGTAAATATGTTGAGGCCCAAAAACTAAGTGTACCAACAACCTAAGCTAAACAAGATGAGCACAAGATGTATAATAATAACACAAGTGATAAATAACCTAAAAGAAGATAAATAACTTGAAGCACTAACAAACAACTTCAGCGGCACGATTTTTGCAGAACCACAACTTCAGAGATTTATAACACAGAAGCACAACTTCAGAAGAAAGAGTAACACATAACCCAAGTTTCCAAGTTAGAGGAGTTCGACAACGGATCTGACAGAAATGGCCCTGCGATGTCAGTGATGATGTGGAGTCTCAATTTACTCAAAAGACAGTGTTGTAACGACAGTAGCTGAATCTGGTTGCAGAAATACAATTTTCTCCATAATGCGCAGTCAACAACTTAATGAGTTCAGCAGAAGGTTTTAACTAAATATTCTGGAGGTGTGAGCATCAACAATAAATCTTCTCCAATGCTTTACACTTCCCAATGACTATGCCTATGCCTTTCAGTGAATATGTGATGCCATGTCAGATTGCTAGGTGTACTGCCTATGCCTGTGTATGTTTATTCGGTCGTCTCGTTAAGTTGCTATTAGTAGTCTCATTGTTGGTCAGGAAACACTGTTCTCTCTTAGCAAAAGAGTTACTCACATTTTCATTGTGCGCGCTTGCCGATTTGCATATTGTATGATGTAATTGAATCCATCAATTATACCCACCACCACGATCTCAAGAACAACTGTTGTGTGCAGCACCGATTTTAGGATGCTTTGTATGGAGAGCTTACCTATCTGTCATGTGGTTTAACTCTTTGTTTTGATGAAGTGCTTTCTTTCTAAGTGTTTTTTACATCCCTGTATATTTTGGCGTGGATGCTTCTGTAACCAAAATAATAATATGTTCATAGCTCCTTTACTGTGGATGGT
>NW_021256522.1:0-401 GCF_002162155.2 Triticum dicoccoides | reverse complement strand
TCTCCCGCACGGGAGCGCCGCCGCCGGAGTCCGGCCGGACTCCGCGTCCTCCTCGTGCCCCCTCGCCCAAGGAAGGCCTCGGCCTCGTGCCTTTATAAGGACGGCCCCGGACTCCGCCTCCCTCTCCTCCCCGCCTCTCGCCGCCGCAACCGCCGCCATTGTCGGACGCCGGAGCCGCCTGCGCCGCGCCCCTCTGCTGCCTCGCCGCGCGCCGCCTCGCCTCGCTGCCGCCTCTGCTGCCTCGCCGCGCGCCGCCCCGCCTCTGCTGCTCGCCGCCGCCGCCCCGCGCCACCCTGCCTCGCCGCGCTCGCCGGAGCTGCCTCGCCTCACTCACCGGAGAACACCGCCGCCGCTGGTTTTCCGCCCCGAACCGCCCCGAACCGGTATAAACCGCCCCCGGT
>NW_021256521.1:0-832 GCF_002162155.2 Triticum dicoccoides | reverse complement strand
ACTTGTAGTTTGACTCGGATTCTGCTGCAGCATCAGATTGTTTCGTCCACAACTCAACGCTCCGGACGAATTTGAAGGTGATTCCAATTGGGTTGGAAAGTGCACGAAATCTAGTTTCCAACAAAAAAAGAATCACCCAATTCGGAGTCCGTATGAAAAACTTGTGTGCGTTTTGAGTCAGGTATGTCTGTGCAGTCCGAATCTGAATCCAGAACGTGAGAGACTTGGACTCTATCTTCTCTTGGGCCAAAAGTGACGTGAGAGAACTTTTTGGACAGCAAATAAACATCTCTTTCTTCCTTATCTTCATATGTGGATTGTACAAATGTCCCATACACCTGCAATTAGACAAAACACAAAAGTGTGTGAAGTATTTTTGTTCTGGATAACATAAATAGATTATTGAATAGTTTGCACTAGAAATCACCTGACAAATATGCATATATGTAATATTTTTGGTCATATCCAAGGTAGCCATGTCCTCATCAGCCTAGCTTGGAGAAGGATGAACATTGGAGCAAGAACAAGCATGGAGATGATGGCATGCGCAAGGGGAACAAGAACGGAGTTACAAGTGATGATTTCAGGACTTTGAAGCCACCATAATGGGCGCATGAAGCCTTGGACGAAATATACAAGATGCCACTTCATAAATTTCGTCCCGAGGTTATTATAGGTGCTGCGTCACCTTATTATTGGGCCAGGCCCATGTAATTTCGAAATACATAAGTATAGGCTATTTTTAGAGTCCGTATGTGTGGGGAAACAAGAGACAGGGTTGATTTCGGACCCCTCCACCAAGGGCCACGAAATTCCCCTCTCTTCCTCCATA
>NW_021256520.1:0-403 GCF_002162155.2 Triticum dicoccoides | reverse complement strand
CGAGCAAGCCATGGATTGATGCTTGTTGGTGGAGGGGGAGTATAAACTTTACCATTCTATTTGAGAACCGCCTATAATGTGTGTAGCATGGAAGATATCGAGATCTCTCAGTTGTTATGTTGATAATGAAAGTATACCGCTCAAAATATTATTCATATCTATTTCAAAACCGAGCTCTGGCACCTCTACAAATCCCTGCTCCCCTCTGCGAAGGGCCTATCCATTTACTTTTATGTTGAGTTATCATCCTCTTATTAAAAAGCACCAGTTGGAGAGCACCGCTGTCATTTGCATCCATTACTATTAGTTTACACTAAGTATGACTTGACTGGATCTCTTTTACTATGAATTACAATGTCTAGTCAGTTCTTGATCTTTAAAGGTGCTCTACATTTATGTTTTG
>NW_021256519.1:0-1980 GCF_002162155.2 Triticum dicoccoides | reverse complement strand
AAGCCAAATATCGAAGAATTCGCTTCACAGCTAAGTGATGCGATTTCTTTGGTGCCGCTTGGAATAGAGCACACATGCAAACACTAAGCATAATATCTGGCCTGGATGCACATAGGTAAAGTAAAGAACCAATCATGGAGCGGTATACCTTTTGATCAAACTCTTTACCATTGTCGTCGGGACCCAGATGATGTTTGGCTGGCATTGGCGTCGTGTAACTTTTGCAATCTTGCATTCCGAACTTCTTCAGGCAATCTTTGAGGTATTTTTCTTGAGATATGAAGATGTCATTCCTTTGCTGACGAATTTGAAGACCAAGGAAGAACTTCAGCTCACCCATCATGGACATCTGATATTGCTCTTGCATCATGTGTCCAAAACTCATCACTATATTTCTGGTTGGTGTAGTCGAAGATAATATCGTCGACATAGATTTCGCACACAAATAGTTCACCATCATATGTCTTCATGAAGAGTGTGGGATCGAGGAATCCAGGTTTGAAGCCTTTCCTCTTCAGGAAGTCTTTGATCGTATCATACCAGGCGCGAGGAGCTTGTTTGAGGCCATACAGTGCTTTGTTTAGCTTGTACACCATATCAGGATGTTTTGGATCTTCAAAGCCAGGTGGTTGTGCAACGTATACTTCTTCTTCAATCTTGCCATTGAGAAATGCACTCTTCACATCCATTTGATATAGCAAGATGTTGTGATGATTTGCATAGGCTATAGTATCCGAATAGCTTCAAGCCTAGCCACAAGAGCAAATGTTTCATCGAAGTCAATCCCTTCAACTTGAGTATATCCTTAAGCGACGAGTCATGCTTTGTTTCTGACGACTTGACCATGCTCATCTTGCTTGTTTCGATATATCCATTTTGTGCCTATTATGTTATGCTTGCGAGGGTCAGGATGCTTGACAAGTTCCCAAACATTGTTCAGCTTGAACTGTTGAAGCTCCTCTTGCATAGCTTGAATCCATTCAGGTTCCATAAAGGCTTCAGCAACTTTCTTGGGTTCTGATATTGACACAAAAGAAAAGTGCCCATAGAAATTTGCTAACTGTGTTGCTCTTGAGCGAGTAAGTGGACCTGGTGCATTGATTGTATCAATTATCTTCTCAATATGTACTTCGTTTGCAACACGAGGATGAACTGGACGAAGATTTTGCTCTTGCTGATCATTATCAACATTTGAAGGATTGTCTTCAGGCTGAGCATTGTCTTCAGGTTGGTTAGGTGCAGAAATGAGAAGTTCCTCATCAGGTTGTGCTTCAGAAGGCATGATTTCACCAGTTCCCATTAGCTTGATAGATTCACTAGGTGGAGCTTCGTCTAGTGTACTTGGCAGGAGCTCTCTTTGTGAACCATTGGTTTCATCAAACCATACGTCCACAGTTTCAACGATTTTGTAGATATAGAGGTTGAATACTCTGTAAGAGTGCGAGCCTTTCCATAACCGAGCATGAAACCTTCGTGAGCTTTAGGTGCAAATTTTGATTTGTGATGTGGATCCTTGATCCAGCACCTAGCTCCAAATACTCTGAAGTAACTGACATTTGGCTTCTTGCCAGTGAGGAGCTCATAGGATGTTTTATTCAGAAGCTTATGGATGTAAACATGGTTGATAACATGACATGTTGTATCAATAGCTTCATGCCAGAACTTTCTTGGTGTCTTGTATTCATCGAGCATTGTTCGAGCCATCTCAATGAGGGTTCTGTTCTTGTGCTCCACGATGCCATTTTGCTGAGGTGTGTACGGAGAAGAGAACTCATGAGTGATTCCCATTGTATCCAGATAAAGATCAAGTCCGGTGTTCTTGAACTCAGTGCCGTTGTCACTTCTGATATGCTTGATCTTGACGCCATAATTGTTCATGGCACGGTTGGCGAAGCATCTGAAGACATCTTGCACTTCAGTCTTGTAGAGAATTATGTGCACCCATGTATATCTTGAGTAATCATCAACAATGACGAAGCC